>NW_028139295.1:58890-117803 GCF_965202585.1 Thalia democratica
AAAAGCTATGGTAGTATAGATTAGTTTTATTCATTATATTTATATATATATATATATTTATATTTATATTTGAATTTATAAAAATAAAATTTATGACTAGCTGAAATGACTCTTATAATGATAGTAATTACAAGAACTAGCAATTTACAGTATAAATCACTAGTAAATTTATCAAATATAATTAAAATTTGATAGAACAACGGTTTAAATGATTTATCTGTTCCGTGTGGAGGAATATTATCAAACTTAGAAGTAGGTAGCACAATAGGTTGTAATGATCCAAACCCTGAAACTCCTGTACCACCAACAATACCATCTACAATGTTAGTCTAATCTAACAAAAAAAAGATCAGACTTAGTAAAATAGTATTAATGAGTATATATATATTTGCTTATTTTTGTAAATACTACTATGATTAAAATATAGAAACAGCTATTAAACTAAAACGATAGTAATTTAAATAATTTTAAAACCAAATTAAATTTTAAAGTTTAAAACGTTATTATACAATTCTAATTAAAACTTTAGTTTACAGAAATACTTTAGAGAAAAAGTATCTTGAGATAATTTTTATTAATTTTTTTTTTTGATATTGTTACTGAAAATATAAGCTTCATTTAAATTACTTAAGAACTGTTAGTTTTAAAATCAGTTTGCAGTTAACACTTTTAGCATAACAGTTTAAATATTTTTAAAACTGTTAACAACTTTTTAGACTAAGGTTGCCCAAAACATATACATAATCGTCCTTTTGTACAAAATCAAAAAACTAACTACCTGTTCAAAACGTAAAATATATAGTTGAATTTATTTTGTTTAAAATTCTGTAACTGCCAGATTTTTTAAGTTCGCCCTCTTACTTATATTGCACAAAAAAGGGCCCTCATTGGAAAACGCTGGTTTATCTTTACTTGATAAAAAATGCTTATTTTAGTCGACTAGAATATTTTTTACTGTTTTCTACTAATTTAAAAATACTATTTCTTAGACGCATGTAATATGATGTGGTGTACGACTCGATAAAAGAAAGGTTTCTTTGTACACCGGATCCTTAGACCAAATTTTTTGAGCGCTTTTTTATCGTTCAATAAACAATATATATCCAAAAGATACATTACTTTACTGTCAATTAATTTTTTACTATATTTCGAGATAACAACAAACTACTTTTTTGGCTACAAAAACTTGCAACCTCTATATTTTCATCGAAAAGAAAACCTTTGAAGCTCAGAATAAACATTTACTTTCTTTTTATGTTCAATAAATTGTGTTGTTTCATTAAGTAGAATTACAAAAACGTTACTTTCTAGGTGAAGGCATATAATTGGAAAAGCTATAAAAACATTTATTTTGTGAAATAGATAAATAAGAGTTTTTTCAATGTATATCTACAATAGTTTTGTATTTAAAACAAGTTTAATATCTACAAGTTATAAAATGGTTTAAATAGGGTTCTTAAATTTATAAAATGGTTTAAATAGGGTTCTTAAGTTTATAAAATAATCATTATCTGTATAAAATTACAAACGATTGTTTTACCTACTTGATTTTTGTTGAAGCTAAATTTTAATAATTTTTAAACAAAAAGACTATCATTAAATTTCATCTAAGACTGTTATAAAAAACATATGGCAGAAATTTAAAATATTTTAATGGATATGATCTTAGCAAAGGTTAAATATATTCAAGCTAAGTTTTAAGTAAGACCATTTTGCTGGTTGTAGTTTTCTTATTCTTTAAAAAAACTATCTAAAAAACATATTAATCACTTGTTTTAGATTTAAACTTCTTTTTAAAATTTAATATCATCGGAGTCATAAACAATACTTACTATTAAGTTCTTTTTAAATTTTAAACAACTAATTAACTGAGGCCTAACGATGTAGGGGTCCAAATGAGGACTTTAAGAATTCTATCAGTTAAACTTTACAAACCTACAGAATTTAAAAAGAAAAAAAAAAGGATAAATAAAGTTCTGAAGAACTTTCTTTTTTAGCGACAATTTGATATTTATAATTAAGTTTATATTTCTGATAAGTGCTAAAAACTTTAAAGGTATACTTTTGAAACTAAGCTTCTAAGTTTATTTTTTACTTTAATAAACATTTTTTTTAGACAACCAACAACGGGCGATAATGCTGTTGTAAATGTTCATTTTGTTGTTAATGGTGAAATAGATTTCAATCAGCCAAGTAATAACGAAAATCAAAGGTTTACAAGGGTAACTTTCAACTGTAAAGCAGATGCTAGAGTTAGTTTTTTAGAAATCTGTATAGAGTTACAATATCTTAACTTTATATATTAAGTATTTAAAGCTTCAGGTTAGTATAAATTTCTCACAGGCTTGAAATTTACAACTTGTTTCGTATTTTTAAAAACTAATCTAGAATAAAAAAATCTTTACACTGAAAAAGCAAATAATCTTTACGTTGTAACTTATTTCATTGAGCGACAGCTGTTTCAAAAAATTAACAATCATTATTACAGGAACTTAAGAGTGCACAAAAATAGACAAATTAACAAAAACGAAATAATTATTAGTGCTTAATCCTTAAAAAAGCTTTATTTTTTTTCAGTTTTGGAATGCAAGAGTAGTTAATGGAAATAGTTCATCTAAAAATACTTATGAAGTACTACAAGAATCTACTGAAATAAAATCAGGAAAGATTTTCTTCTCTGCTTTTTTACTTGAAGATTGTAATGCAAAAAGTGACTTTGTTACCGTAGTTACATTGTAAAACTTAATCTGATTAAAAAGTGTTTTTGGTTTTGGATCACATGTCGTTCTTCAATTGTTATAATCAACATTTACTAAAATAAATAAAATCACAAAGAAAAGTGTGTTAATAATTATCTTATCAAGTATAAAAAAGTTATTTTAACACGAATTATATTAAATACTACATTTTATCGCTTGAGCATGAATGAAAATATTAAGCTATGTTAAAATGCTTAACCATCTCGTAACGAAACTAGTTAAAATATTTCTTAATCCAACTTTATTTTTTAGTTTATACCAAAAGAGTAAAATCATTAAACATGTTTTCATAAAAAACTTTTATTTAGGTTTTACACACGCTTATGCATTGTCAAGCCTGTATACTTAATTTTAAGGTAAACATATTTTAATTTTAATAAAACATTTAATTAGCTTTTAGTACAAAATAAAGATTTCTGAGTAGTATAGAAATTTTGTACAAAAAGAAATCGAATTAGCTTAAACTACAATTATGAACTGTTGTATCAAAATTTTAATTTATAACATTTGTTATCAACAAGCAGAAATTTTAATAGCATTTTCCAAACAAACTGCATAAACTGCTCGCACGACCCCTTTAAATATACATTAGTAACAAAAGAATTTTAGAAAAACGTTTTGAAATCTTAACAAAACGAGATTTAACTCAGTTTCGAAAAAAAAACTACAAACTACCTTAAAATAAAAAACCAAAAGTTTTAGCTAGATTTAGATACATTAAAAAAAAGAAACAATAATTCCCAAGATTTACAAACAAAAGACAATTTATAAACTTCATATTTATAATAAGATAAAAAAATTAGTCTAAGATTTTAAAGTCTAAACGGAAAACATTAAAAAAATAAATGTTAAACTAAAACTGGTCCATTGTAATTGTAATTATAAATTAGAGAGCTTTACTCATTTCATTTAGTTGTTGTTTTTAAGTAATTTAATATTGGTTTTTGAAAATCTTGTTTTATAAAGACTCGTCAATTAGAGATGTTAGGTACATTTTGCTTCGTAGTGAAAGAAGCTCACATTAGCTTAATGACGAAATAAGTTTTTTTTTATCGGTTATTTTGTTGTGTATCTACGTACAAGCGCTTTTAAAAACGTACTAAAAAAGTATAAAAAAACAGACTAAATTTATTCAAAATATCTGATCAGTAAAATTTTTGTTCTTAAACATATTAACATTATATAAAAGTTCTAACTTAGTATATTCAGACTATAAAATATGTTTAGTTTACTTAAAATGTAAAAGCCTGTAAAATGTTTTCTTAAAAATGTTTTGAAACTTAAAATGTCTAATAAACAATTTTAATTTTAATTTATAGAAATAATCAATGAAAATTTATTTGTAGTTCTTTTTTTTTTGATTTTTTTTTAATAAGATAGTGAATAAAAAATATTCCAATCTTTATGATTGGAGTGAAATTAATTTTGTAATTTTTTTTAGTATTATATGAGATTTTTTTGTTAAAAACAATTTTTTTTATAAATCCAAGAACATAATGATAGGTTTTTCCGTTTAAACTGAAATTAACTATTTTTGATATATTTAAACATTTGTTTAATAAACTTTTGTCGCTAATGATTTTAACACTAGCGCATCTAAGTCCTTTTTCAACACTTAAATTCAATATAATATCATTTTATAGAATAAAACTGTTAAAGAAATACATAAACTTTTTTATTCATTTAATTTTATATTGCTTTTATAAGATTGATTTCTTTGTTGATACTTTGAATACTTTGATTTTTATTTATTAGTTATTTAATAAGTAATACACTGATTCAAACATAGTAACTTAGCAAATAACTTTTTTTTTTTGTATATCTAAGGCTAAAGATTAAGTAATGTTCTAACAAACAGTCAAATTTTAAATATAAGACAAAATAAAACAAAGCAATTCAAACGAGAGGCATTTTATTGACGTTCAACACAAAGTCTTATTTTTTTATTTAAGGAACTTCAGCTTCGTAGGTTCCTCAATCATCTTCCTTTTCCTGCCTCTTCTCGGAGCGGCCATCTTCTTCTCCGGACAGCTTTTGCCGTCCCCCCCAGCAAAAGTTGTCCCGATGCAGCTAAAGAAGAGCTCATTGACCACCTCGATCGCAGCTGCTTCCATTTCCTTTCGCTGCAGCATGCCCTCCGCAGCCTGGAGGTTCTTCGCCAGCAAACGAGAGTTGTAGTTTCTCTCAAGCTCAATAGAGACGTCTGTTGTCACCATGTCAACGAAGTTGGCGACTTGTTTTTCATCAACAACTTCAGCATCCACGTTCAACCCGCACTTGTCAGACGCCACATCTTCTTCGGAACTGTTTTATAATTAAGTAGTAAAGAAGCAGTCTACAAAAATATAGAAATATGAAACCGTTTAGTTAAACTACTTTAATAATTACTTCACTAATAAAACGCTAACGGTGTATTCCTTATTTGTTGTAAATAAGCTCTTCTTTTAACCCTCTCTCTTTCCTCTCTAAGAGCCACCAACGTCTTATGCTTTTCTACAGATCCATCTACTTCTTCCCAGCTCTTCCCGATTTTGTCCAACAGAAACTTTTTACACTTCCCCAATCCCGAGCAACCCTTCCAAGAATTCGCTCTAGTAGTTACCTATTTTAAATTGAACTATTTAGATACAAGTCTGTAGTGTTTGTAACTTTAATGCCTTCATTAAAAGTAACTTTTAGTAAATGCTTTTATGGTAAAAAGTAAAAATTCGATTTTGGATTCTAATCAGCTACTAAAAGTTGCATATATAAAGTAACCACGTAAAAGTTTTTGCTCGTTTATAAAAATAAAACTAACACTTTTTACGGAACCACCCCACTTTTTCTTTATTAACCTGTAATTAATCAAACCTTTAAGCTCCTTCTTGCAAAGTGAGTTGCGCTCACCGAATCTACTCATAATACTGTGATAATTAAATATTTTTTTATATAAGTTGACTGTTCTTTGTTTATTTAATGCTTTATAACCGTTACAAAATATAGTTCACTTATAAGCATGCATATGTTAAAGATACATGAATTGAAAAACATACATCACAAAGGGCTTCTTTTGTATCAATGGCTGACAGCCAAGGAGCGCATTTAAATCTTCCCTAGCGTCGGAAAAGTCCTGTTCGACCGGAGCGCACGCATCAACCACGTAGACGATGGCATGAGCGTCGCCTACGTAGTCTTTCCAAGCCATACTGCCCTCCATTGCAACTTCACTAATTTGGCAGTTGTATCGTCCTGAAAAATATTATTCAGTTACTAAATCTTCCTGAATAAGAAAGTTTAACAAACTACTAACCTTTGGTGAAGTGCCAGTTTTCCACACCGTTTGACGGCAGAGGATTCTTCGGTCTAGCGCCTGCCATTGCACCAGCCACGGTCGAGACTCCGGACCGCCTTTGTCCGGCCAGAACTATGTTCACTGCCTTTTTGCTTTTTAAAAAGTTCATTTCTGATTCTGTTTTGTGATCTGTATGAAATTGTGAGTTTTTTACGACAACATCAGTTTATATAGCCGTAATTCGAGTGTATTATGATGCAACTCTATAGAAAGTTACGAAATTTACTACATTTTGGAACATTTCCATAGCAATAACAATTTTATACAAAAATAAATTTAAACAAAAATTGGAGAAAGAAATTCAATTTGCAATTTATTTTTTGTTAGCTTAACATTTTTTGATCTACGCTCATCAAAAGTTCATGTAGATAACTAAAAATATTTGTGTAAAACAGTAAACTTAATAAAGTAGTAAGATTATGCGTCATTATAGGTAAATATAATTATATGTACAATGCAATGCTATTATAAAGTAATTTGAAAACTATTAACAAAAACTTTTAAAACACAACACTAAATTATCAGATACTAAACAAATTATAAAGTTAAGAAAATTTCTAAAAAAAATCTTTTATAATTTTACGTTGATGCCAGGTTTAAACAGTTTTTATACGGTGTAAAAATATATAAAACAAAAAAACTATTTAACAAAGTTTTAAGCATAAAGCTAAAGTACTCGAAATTGAAAAAATTTATAGAAATTTTAATCAGAGGAAACAAACTTATTTAAACTTTCTTTAAGAATAAAATTAAACAAAAAAACGAAACTTGGTAACAAAACTACAATAATTAAAACAAATTAGAGTCATAAACACATTTTATTTTCATAAGTTGGAACATTAGTTTTTATAAATAAACATTCTAAAACACTTAAATGGTACATATTACGTCCTTAAAAACAATTGAAAGCATATTATCGTTATAGTTTTTTTTAGCAATTTAAAAAACAATTAAAAAGTTAGTAACAAATTTTTATTTGTAAACAAGGAAACGTATTTTATACTTATTTATTAATGTGCTTAACTATTATTCTCATTATTAAGCTAGATTTTATAGTTTAGTACAGAATAAGTTGAGTAAATTTTAAAGGTAACTTTTAACCATTTTTACGTATAAAAAGTACATTAACTCTATAAGAATTGCGACCTCTTCAAGTAAAATAAAATAGTAAACTGCTTTTGTATACTTCTAAACATGCTTGCGAAAAGCACATAGCTAAAAATGATTTTACGTTTTACTGTCTTTGTATATAAAAGTTATGAAACTAATTAAAAATTAGTTTTACAGTTTCGTCTCCTCATTTTAATAACCAAAATTACTTTTACAATGTTTTATCTGGCAAGTTGTATATTAATAACCAGTTCAAAAAACTTAAAGATAATTTACAGCTTAAGAGTAAAACATACAATCTTTTTTGATAACGCATTGAAAAATTTTATTTCTATAACATAAATGTAAACTTTAATTAAATATGAGAATATTGAATGGAAAAACTTGTAAAAAATAATCCTAAATTTTACAAAATCCTTACTCAATATCAGGATTCAGCAGCTTCTGTGCGGGATAGGACAGTTTATGTGAAAAGTATTTTTGAAGAGACATTAAATTTCGCAAACCAAAGTTAAAAAATAGTTGAATTTAAAGTTATAAATATATATGTTAACGAGCAACTTTGTAATGCACAAACCATAAAATACGTAGAACTGTTTACTCATAAGCAAAAAATTCACATTAACACTTAAAAAAAAAATCGGAAATTGCTTTTGCTGCAATAAAGTCTTTTTAGGTTATTTTTTGCTTCGCAGGCAAAACTCGGTTCGCGGGCCACAGTTTTTTACGATCCCGGCTCTAAGTAAAGTAAAATATAGTTAAAACTTTCTAACTTAGCTTTTGACTCAGCTAATGATACATTTTTAAAAACTTTTATTGAGTTATAAACTAGTTACATTCGATGAAGTCGTTTTAAAACCTTACTATTATGTATTAATTTAAACTGATCTTCAGAAGTTAAAATAAATTCTAAATATTTATTTCAGACTACTCAATGTTAAAATTTATCTAGTAATATAACTTTATTTCTTTTAGTTTATTTTTGTTCATTTGTACTTTTGTAAGCCAATTTACGTTTTTGATTTATTTAAACTTTTTTAGGGTATAAAAGTTTTGAGCACCTACTTTAAAAATATTTTTCTAACATGAGAATTTTCTTGAAAATATGCTTACTTTCAAAAAAGTTTTAAATTATCCCAATAAGCTTTCATACGACTATATAACCATTAAAAGTCCTAAAATATCATACTAAGGACAAATATTGCAATTGAATAAATTTTATTGAACAGTCTACGTGGATAATTACATAAACAAAAAAAATATTTATAAATTATTCGGTTTTACTGTGATTTTGTTATTAATATCATATTTTGTAAAACTTTAGCATTTTGGTTATGACAAATCAATAAAAAATATTTACTGATGTTTACATCAGTGGTCTTCAACATGTGTACCAGTGCATACTAGTGTACACGAAATTTGTTTTTGGGTGCACCAAGTTTATTTTGGGTGCATGAATCGTAATTTGGAAAACTATCCAAAATGAAATCATAAATTGAAACTTAATCTAGATATTCTAGAGTTCGTAAAAAATTGCAAAAAAAAGTTGTTTTTAGGTGTATTTAAAGCTAATTAACAAACTTATAGGAAAATAAAAGAAAATCTAGGGGATCAAAAGCCGTAAAAGGGGGAGCCACGAGGCCATTTGAAACATACATTAGCTATTTTGGAGTTGATAAAGTAGAGCAAAAAAGAAAAAAAAGAAGGTTTTTTATGGAATTTTTTGAGAAATCTTGTTTGAGGGGGCCATAGCTTAACAAAGCATAGTGGGGGCATTTGAAAAAAAGTTTGCGAAACTCTGCTCTAGATATTACGGGAAATTTGAAACTTACACTAGTTATTTGCATGTTTTTGACACAGAAATTTAGTTTTGCTATTTAGTTTTGGTGAACAGATTTTGATTAGCTTGAAAATTACTGATTTACATTACTGTTGCTTTTTGTAATTTTTAGTTATTTTTAATCGTTAGTAATTTTATTTGTACTTTTTTAAGTATTTCAAAATTAATTATTTATATATTTTTTAATCATCATTAAAAAGTGTCTTATCAAACGACGTAACTAAGTAAAATAGAAATTACACGTTTAGAATAATAAAGTAAACTGTTTTTTTTATTATCGATAGTGCTCAACCTTTAAAGATTTGTCCTTATTATTTGTTTTACAAAACTTTACTTAATTTCCTTTTAGCTATTATGAGTTATTCTGTACTTTGTTCCAAATAACTTCTATTTATTGAGTTTCTATATTAAATAAAATTTTAGAACTTTTTTTATAAATTTTAAATCGAATCAAGTTAGTTTCGTCTAAACCTTAAAGTTTAATGTAAACAGTTTTTTTTTTTATTTAGCTTAAATATTTTTTGATAAACACAATGTAAAATAAATCTTATTAACTATATTTTCTGTTCAGAGACAAAATTATTATATATAAATTCTAAATTAAATTGGATTAGGTTAAGTTGACAGAATTATTAAAACAAAAAAAACTTTAAATATTAAAAAACTAAGAACAAAAGATAAAAGCAGTTTATTTGAGTAGACCAAAATAAAACGTTATGGGTATTATAGGTTTGAACAATCCTAAATTATGTAAACTTAAATAAATATTACATACAATAACTATAACAAAACCTAACTTAATAAAGTTTAAGTTTAATCAGTTTTTATTTTAACAGCTGTTACAAACATTATATACTTGTCATATGCTTATTATCATTAGTTATTATATAACTAAGCCTCATGAAAACACTTTTGTTACGGTTTTTTTGAAATAACAATATAATAGTAGCGTAAAAAGAAGTATATTTATAGAGCGTTCAATTAAAATTTTGAAATAAAACACTTATCAGAAACAGAAAGTAGCTTGAAAGAAGCTATGTTACGGAAATTCACACAGCTTAAATAAGCAGTAATTATCTTTTGTAAACTTTTATAAAACTTTACGGTTACATCATTTTTATTGAATATACTTTTTGGGCTTAATTTTTGTATTATTTCAAAGTAAATGCTGTTTTAAGATTACGTTTAACTTTCACGGTAGAAATTTATTTTCTAGCTATCTTGTCTTCACCTTTTTAATATATTACAAGATAAGTAAAATCTACTTATCACAAATATTTTTTTTAATCAACTACCTATAACAAAATATTGTCATACATATTTTAACTACTTCTGTTTAATCTTATAAAAATTTTACAGAACTGTTCAATTGATAAACAATCACTAGGTCTAAATATTTTAAATCTTATAGATTCAATAGAATTCTTAGTTTGCAACCAACTGCACTTTAGACAATAAATTCAGTGAACAGCGCTAGATTTGTGTCAAAATGATATATAAATCAAGACTAGCAAATATATCCGAAAGGCTCCTATACAAGGCTTGCCATACCAAAATTGGATTACACCAAACTTTAATTTGAAATAATAAACAAGCGTATAGAGATCATATTAGTTTGAATTACACGCTTTACAGTCAGTAAATTCAACAGTTTTAATTTGTTTAGGATATTTTCAGTATAAAAATGCATTTAGTATGAATTTAAATTGGTTAGACTCTTTTGTTGTGCTGCATGTTTAATAACGTAGCCTCAAATTTAAATTTAACACATTTACATAACGAAGTATTATTGCTATATAAATAGACTCATTTATTTAGTGCATGTTTTATTTAAATAACGACAAAAACCAATCGACAAATTTAACACAAAACTGGCAATTTTTACAAACTTAAAAATGACAAAAAACTAAACATATGAGAACTTATTAAGGTTTAAGTAAAAAACAACGTATTAAAAACTTATGCATGCCAAACAACTAAATATCGTTGCAACAATTTAAGTTAATACAAACAATACGCACTCAATAACTAAGTTGGATTATACGTAAACTGCGTGCGTTTCGTTGAACTGAGGATGCAATACCCACGGTGACAGGTCCTTGATGGCAGGGTCATTCCACAGTGCAAGCCTCGAAACTTCTCCGAAAGTCGTATTTAAAACAGCCAATTCGGCAATGGTTCTGTTGCTGTCATTTACGGACCATCTCATATTCATGTGAACCGTCAAGTGATCCTTCATATCTATCAGTCCTTTGAAAAAGTAGGAATTCTCTTTATTGTTCGGTCGCATCAGGCGAGTTTCTTCAATATGAACCTGATCCGGGTACAGCTGAGACAAAATCCTAGTTACTTTCACACTCAATCTCACGTTTGTTTTAGTTTCATCACCGCTGATACCATAAAAGTTTCGGTAATCATAAAACCACTTTTGTAGGCAACAGGAGTCTCTGTTTGCAAGAATTATCCCGTTCGCGACTAGTTTGTCTTGTTTGTGAAGCTCTTTGAGCGATTGAAGAAACCTTTCGGTTATCAAGTCGCACACTATTTGGATACCTTTCAACGTGTTGTCCAGTACTTTGTCCAGGATATTTACTTTTTCTGTTAGCATTTTTAGTGCGCAGAATATAATTTCTATGCACACGCTTATGACTAGTTCATTAAGCGACACGTTCATATACAAAAACATTTATATGTTATTATGTAAATTTCTTTAAACAATATAATGTGGTATATGTGGTGTACGACTTGATAACCGAAAGGTTTTTTCGTCACCACGTCCTTAGACTAAACTTTTTGAATGCTTTATTTTCGTTCAATAAACAATATGTAAAAAGACATAATTTTAGTAAAAACTTACAGTTGACAATATAGCGGTTTTTGTTCATAGAAAAATTATAAAATGTTGTCTTGTGTATTTATTTATGCCGCAAGAAAAGAATAGAAAATAAAGTAAGACACGTTTGTCACAAACACAGTGGATTGGGTGTCATCTGTTAATTTAACAAATATGATTGGTAAAATACACTATTTTGTACCATTAATTTAAACTAATTTAAATTTGTTTTACTCAAAATTAATTTTAGATAATTTTTTTAAAGCAATTTAAATTTGTTTTTAAAATGTTTTAAAAAAATTCTTAAGTTTTTAGTTAGTTAAAAGATGTTCTAAAATGGTATAATTTTTATGGAAAGTTGGTCCGCCTAAAAAAAGGCTGCCAAGCTATGATCTAATTTAAACTTTAACAAAAGATAGAAAAGCTTTATATAAAACAGGGGTCGCCAGGCAATTGGTTTTCGCGGGCCAAATTTCAAGTTTCAAAATTTTTCGCGGGCGGAAGTTTTAGTTTTAGTCAGTTTTTATTTTTATCGATTTTAGTCACTTTTAGCTACTTATGGGGGTCTGGCCTGGTCTGTTCAAATGTATTACTATTTTAGATTCTAAAATTAATATTTAAGTAAATACTAATGTCCCAATATTATTTCTATCATAATTTATAAATTTATTTAAATAAAATAACAATTGTGTTATTTACATTACCACCTAACTCTTTAACAATGAAATAAGCAATCTATTAGACGTTTTGTGTTTGAAAAAAAAAATTACACGATACACAACAATAAAAGATCAACTACAAAAACAGTGATGCGATAAAACAATTACTAAAATCTGATATCCATTTCTTCTTCTAGTTCGGTTTCATAAAGCTTTGTTTTTTTCTCTTTATCCAGTCTTTTGCATTTTGTATATAGCCATTTCACGTAGTTAATTATAAGCAACTCTCACTGCCATCTGTAAAAAACTAAGCTTAAAAAACAGATTTGGGTCACTTTGTTAACTTTTCATATAATCAACTTGTTATATTTAGTTATTATTTTATTATAAGATGTTGGAAACAATCTTTATATATTCAATACATTGCACAGCATATATTTAAAGTTTCATTTATTTTGTTAACTTAACTAAAATACAAACAAAACTAATACTATTTATTTCATTTTAAACAGCACTAGTTTTTCTTTTAAAACCCTTGAATACTTTAATATCTATCTAAAGTTTTCTTGGTTGCAACTTTTGGAAACAATAAAGTTACAATCAGTTACATCAAACCAGTCAGTGTTTTTAAAACATAAAAAACGTAAGAAAGTCTAGATTGAAAAACTTTGTCATTTAAACAAAGTAATTTACAAACTAAAATCTTTTTTTTAAGTTTTTGGTTTCTTTTAAATGTTTTTAATGCAAATTTCAATGTAGTGATAAAATAATTTTAACAGAAATTTTTTTATAATCACAAGTCATATCAAAGACCTAATTTATAATGTATTGACATGTTAATAAAAAACAGTTTTGTTTGCACAGTGTTTGTACGCATAAAAATCTTTATACTAAATAAAGTTACTTATTGCATTGTCAACTTACTGAATCTAAGAAACACTCCAATCCAAGTACGTAAGCTTTTGTATACACTTCAAGATGTTGTTGTTTAAAAGGAAAAGCAAAATTTAAACAATAAAGTAAAACTGCTAGAACTACTATCTGTTTTTTTCACGTATTTAAGCTTAAGCAGTGAAGATAAGAAATGGTTTTTAAATGATATCCAGAAACTTAAAAATAAAACAAATAAAAATACTGTTTAATTTTTCGAAAAAGTCAATTTAAAATATAGTTTTGTTAAACGGGCCAAATTTATATGCTCGAGGGCCACATTAATATGCTCCATTTAAGTAAAAAACTTGCTCGCAAGCCGCAGATTTACACTTCGAGGGCCGCAGTTTGCCGACCCCTGTAATAAAACAACATTGTGACAGTTATTGTTGTTTTCTAATTATTTTATTTTTAAAGATGTTTTGCATAAAAAAATAAGACACAAAAACTTTAAAGTTTTAATAAGTATGATTCTAATAAACAAACGCAATTTTACTACTACTTAACACTATAGTTATAGGCTATAAAGTTATACAACTAATCAGATACTTTTAAATTGTTCATTTTACACTCTTTAGTCTGTTTTTAAGCTAAAAAAATCTATACTTTATAAAGCTCCCATGTTAGAACAAACAAAAGTTAATACAAAACATAAAGCTGTTAAATATATCTGCTGTTAAATGCTAAATATGTTAAATGAAATAAAGCCATTTAAGATTGACAGCTAACGTTGTGAACCAGTTTAAAAACTATGATTAGCAATAACTGCTTTGCTTTACAGTCAACTATGAAGCTTAATGAACATGTTAAACAGTTTAATTGATAAAACACTTTTGAGTAATTACTTGTAGGTGTATAAATAGTATAACAACAAGTTCTTATTTAGCATATGACAATTGTTTGAAAATATTGTAATAAATAAGTTAAGCTCTTAAAAATTTGTTGCCTCAAACTTCAACTGCTACACAATTTTGTATAGTTGTTGCACAATGATAGTATAACTTAGAATAAAATCAATATTTTAAATTAGAGTTGTAATTTAATCTATTTAATTAACTTAAGTTGATATTGATTAACTGACAATAACAATGGATGGAGTAACCTAGTATTAATTTGATAAATAAGTTTAATTTTACAATAAAATTTATGTATATAGTTCACCTTACTTGTTTACAATTAAATTAAAACAGTAAAGGCTCTTTATTATATGAAAATAAACTTATAGGACTTGTTTAAGCTGAGAAAATATGTTTGTTGATAGAATTAATGCCATTCTTGAAAGAATAATACGTGTGTTTGTTTGGTTGTTAAAAAGATGTATGAAATTTGAAGCACTTTTAACCTTCTTCTTCATCATAAGTTCATATTGTCTTTATCATTGGGCATTTAACCCAATGTTCAGGCCTTGTAGTATTCATAAAGAAATCAGCCCCTTGGAACTACAGGCAGATATGGACTATTTTTATACAGGCACTACTCTGGCTTATGGTCACAGAAAAACAAAGGTAAAAGAAATTCCAGAAGAATGCTTTAAAAATTTGATCATTTTGACATCTGAAAAGAGATCGTCCTTGAAACTATACATGCGTGAAAAGGCGGAATACTTCACTCGTCAGCATGAATTACATAATAAAGTCCCAATAGTAACAGAAAGGCGTAAGTTAATGCCATTGAATATAACAAAATTAGATTATGAAGATATGAGTTACAAAGATGATATAAATCAAGAAAAGTTATTGGCCCAACTTGAGTTATTGAAAGTTACCAGCGATGAAAATTTAGAAAAGTTTAAGCCATTACAAGATATACTTAATTTTAAAACCACCGAGTTTCATGTTCCAAATCTAATTCATTATATCTGGTTCGGGAATCACACCTACAGAGTCGTTGACTATATATGCATGCTGAGTGCGCTTAGAAAGCAGAACCCTGATTTAATGCTAGTTCACGGAGATTTTGAACCCGTGGGCGTGTACTGGGGTTGGTTAAAAGAGGAAGCTGGAGATAAACTTAAATTTGTCAGGAAAAGCCGCCAGAGACTATTTTTGGCAAGAAATTGACGAGAGTTGAGCACAAGTCCGACGTCGCAAGGCTTCAAATTCTCCTGCAGTTTGGGGGAATATATCTTGACACAGACACGATGGTACTTCAATCTCTCGAAGAGCTTCGCAAACAAGACAAACTAGTCTTGGGAAGATTTACGGAAAATTTAGTTGCGAACGCCATAATTGTTGCAAACAGAGACTCGTGGTTTCTTCAAAAGTGGTTTTATGAATACCGAAACTTTTACAGCGGTAGTGGAATGAATGTGATACTGAGTATGATAGTACCCAGGATTTTGTCTCAGCTGTACCCGGATCAGGTTCATATTGAAGAAACTCGCCTGATGCGACCGAACAATAAAGAGAATTCCTACTTTTTCAAAGGACTGATAGATATGAAGGATCACTTGACGGTTCACATGAATATGAGATGGTCCGTAAATGACAGCAACAGAACCATTGCCGAATTGGCTGTTTTAAATACGACTTTCGGAGAAGTTTCGAGGCTTGCACTGTGGAATGACCCTGCCATCAAGGACCTGTCACCGTGGGTATTGCATCCTCAGTTCAACGAAACGCACGCAGTTTACGTATAATCCAACTTAGTTATTGAGTGCGTATTGTTTGTATTAACTTAAATTGTTGCAACGATATTTAGTTGTTTGGCATGCATAAGTTTTAAATAAGTTGTTTTTTACTTAAACCTTAATAAGTTCTCATATATTTCGTTTTTTTGTCAATTTTTAGTTAGTAAACATTGCCAGTTTTGTGTTAAATTTGTCGTATGGTTCTTGTCGTTATTTAAATAAAACATGCACCAAATAAATGAGTCTATTTATATAGCAATTATACTTCGTTTTGTAAATATATTAATTTGAAATGCTGAGCCTTCGTAATTAAACATGTAGCAAAATGTGAGAGTCTAAATAATTTAAGTTCGAATAAAATGCTTTTTTACATTGAAAATGCTCAAATAAATAAAGCTAGGTTGAACTTAATAACTGTAGAGCGTGTAATTCAAACTAGTATGATCTCATACGCTTGCTAACATTTTAAATCAAAGTTGGTTATATGGCAAGCCTTGTATAGAAGCCTGTCGGATATATTTGCAAGCCATAATTTGTATATCATCTTTATAAAAATCTAGTGCTGTTCACTGAACTATTGTCTAAAGTGCAGTTGCTTGCAAACTAAGAATTCTATTGAAACTATATAGTTTAAAATATCTTGATCTTTTAATTGTTTATCAATTCAACAGGTCTGTAAAATTTTATAAGGTAAAACAGAATTAGATAAAATATGTATGACAATATTTTAATATAGAAAGTTGAATAGAAATGATTATTTGTGTTAAGTATCTTTTCACTTATCTTGTAATATATTAAAAAAAGTAAAAATAAGATAGCTAGAAAATAATTTTCTACTACAATATGTTCGTAAAAGTTCAACGTAATCTTAAAACAGCATTTCTTTAAAATGTTACAAAAATCAAGCCCAAAAAATAAATCCAATAAAAATATTGTAACCGTAAAGTTTTAGAATGATTTACCAAAGATAATTACTGCTTATTTAAGCTGTGTGAATTTTGGTAACATAGCTTCTTTAAAAGCTATTACTTTCAAATAAGTGTGTTATTTTAAAAAATAATTGAACTCTCTATAAATATATTTCTTACTACGCTACTATTATATTGTTATTTAGAAAAACCTTAATAAAAATGTTTTCATGCAGCTTTGTAATAGCAGAATAACTTATGATAATAAACATGACAAACATATCTGTTTGTAACAGTGGTTGAAATAAAAACTAATTAAACTCAAACTTAGTTTAGTTAGCTAGTGTTAAAGTTATAGTATGTATAATTTATTTAAGTTTACAATAGAATAAATCAGGATTTTCAAACCTATAATACCCATTAAGTTTTATTTTGGTCTAACTAAATAAACTGCTTTTTATCATTTGTTCTTAGTTTTTCAATGTTTAAAGTTTTTTTTTGTTTTAATAATTCTGTGAACTTAACCTAATCGAATTGCATTTAAAATTTATAATTGTCTCTGAATAAAAATTATAGTTCAGAAGATTTATAAAAAAGTATTTAAGCTAAATGTATAAAAAAGTTGTTTACATTCAACTTTAAGGTTTAGACGAAACTAACTTGATTCGATATAAAACTTATAAAAAAGATATAAATTTTTATTTAAGATATAAATTTAAATAAAATGTAAGTAGAACTTATTTGGAACAAAGTACAAAAGAACTTTCAATAGCTAAAAGGAAATTAAGTAAAGTTTTGTAAAAGAAAATATAAGGACAAATCATTAAAAGTTGAGCACTATCGATAACAAAAAAACAGTTTACTTTATTATTCTAAACATGTAATTTCTATTTTACTTAGTTACGTCATTTGATAAGACACCTGTCAATAATGATGAGGAATTATATAAATAATTAATTTTGATATACTTAAAAAAAAAGTACAAATGAAATTACTAAAAACTAAAAATAACTAAAAATTACAAAGAGCAACAGCAATGTAAATCAGTGGTTTTCAAGCTTATCAAAATCTGTGCACCAAAACTAAATTGTAAAACTAAGTTTCTGTTTCAAAAATATGCGAATATCTAGTGTAAGTTTTAAATTTCCCGTAATGTCTAGAGCAGAGTTTCGCAAACTTTTTTTCAAATGCCCCCATTATGCTTTGTTAAGCTCTAGCCACCTCAAACAAGATTTCTCGAAAAATACCATAAAAACCGTCTAAAACTTTTTTTATTTTTTGCTCTACTTTATCAACTCCAAAATAGCTAGTATATGTTTCGAATTATGGCCTTTTGGGTTCCCCTTTTACGGCTTGTGATCCCCTGGATTTTCTTTTTTTTCATAAGTTTGTTAATTAGCTTTATATACACCTAAAAACAACTTTTTTTGCACTTTTTTACGAACTCTAGAATATCTAGAGTAAGTTTCAATTTATAATTTCATTTTGGATAGTTTTCTGAGTTACGATTCATGCTCCCAAAATAAACTTGGTGCACCCAAAAACAAATTTCGTGTACACAAGTTGAAGACCACTGATGTAAATATCAGTCATTTTTTTTTTTAATTTGACATGACCAAAGTACATAAGTTTTACTAAATATGATATTAAAAGCAAAATCACAGTAAAATAAAATAATTTAAATATTTTTTGTTTATGTAATTTCCCACCCAGACTGTCTAATAAAAATTTATACAATTGCAATATTTGTCCTTAGTATGATGTTTTAAGACTTTTAATGGTTATATGGTCGTATGAAAGCTTAATGGGATAACCATTTAAAAGTAAAGCTTTTTAAAGTTAAACTTTTTTAAAGTAAGCATATTTTCAAGAAAATTGTCTAAATTTAGAAGGTTTTTATAATGTAGTACCTTAAAAAAGTTAAATAAATAAAATACATAAATTGGATTAAAAAATTATTTCAACAAAAATAAAATAAAAGAAATAAAGTTATTGTACAAGATAAACTTTAACATTAGGTAATCTGAAAGAAATATTTAGAATTTATTAAAACTAATACAGAAGAGTTTTGAATAATTTATAATATAAAGGTTTTAAAACGACTTCAATAAGTGTAATAAGTTTATAACTCAATAAATGTAATTAAAAGTGTATTCATGAGCTAAGTCTAAGTCTAAATTAGAAAATTTCAAATTATATATTTCAAGGTCTTAAGTAAAAAAAAAGTATAAACATCAACTTGACTTAAAAAAATATCCTATAATATTTTTCCATTTCATATACCTAGCTGGTTCTTTGTTACTTTTATATTAATATACTTGATAAAATAACGGCTACAATAAATTTCAAAATGCTTGTTTTTTTTTTTTTTTTTTTTTTTTGTATTGGATCAAAAAAATTTAAACTAGTGATACTTTGATTTGGTTGAAAAAAGATTTAAATGAGAGTAATTTAGTTGAAAACCGATAGTAAACCATAAGTAGTTTATAAATTGTGCCTCATAGATAACTCACTTCTTGGTTGGGTATGAACCACTTAAAAAAATTTTATTTATACCAGTAATTCTTAATAGAAAAAAGTTTCAATATGTTAAGGGCGTAATTTATTTTCTAATAAAACTGATATACAACTAATTACATTTTCACGGTTATTTTTTTTTTTATTACATTAGCCTATTCAAAGATTGAATCTATAGTTTAAACCGTCAGTATGTAAACATATATAGATATGTAAACTCTGTACGTTTAAAACTTTATAAGCATTACTAATTGCAAATATCGTACATAGTGTTAACAGAAGTGTATCATAAAATCAACTGTAATCTTTATTAAACTAAAAACTGTACTTTGACGAGAAGTTTCAGTTGTATAGTAAAAGATCAAACAAAACATCGGCGAAAGTCTACAGAGCTTAAGCTTGGATTTTGTAGGCTTTCAGACAAGCTAAGTTTACATAAAGATTTAATCATACCATTTCGGTCATCAAATCAGAAATCTTAGTCTACCGAAGGCTTATGGTCTGATAATCGAAATGGTATAATAAGATCTTTAAACTATTTTATGTAGAAATTAGAAATTAAACAAAAACTTAATTAGTAAAATGTAGTTTTTTTAATAACAAAAATTCAGATTTAAATCTTTTAATCTAACAAAAAGTTATGAAAAATACTTTAAAATTTCAATAACTTTTTTTAACTAGAGAAAACACAAAATAGTATTTTTGCGAAGCTAAAACGAAATGAAAGTGAAGCAAATCCTTCAGTTTTGTGAGACTGTAATTCAATTTTCCCTAAATTAAAATTCAATTTTAGATGTTTTACTGAATATACAAATTTCAAAGATACTAAAAAATAAGCTGAACTTATCCAAAGCTATAAAACAACTTATTTTCTTGACTAACGAAAACACAAAACAATCTTTTTCTTAAGCAAAGCCTACGGCATTATGCGACTACAATTTAACATTTTGTAAAACAAAAATTCAAATTTAAATATATTAATTTAAAAAAAAAGATGAAAAGTACTAAAATTATTAGCGTTTAAATTATCCGCTTGGAGTGTCACATCACTTAATGCGTGTGCAGAATATTCGCAAAAGTTTGGTTCAAAGACCACAAAAATAGTCCTACATGCAACCAGAAAAAAACAGAAGTTGAAAAGAAGTTTTATTAGGGATTATTTTTATATCAACTAAATCCACCAATTCCATTTAGGACATTTTCTTGCATTGAATTTGAAATTTTCATGAAATTTGACTTAGTATTAACTAAAATAAACGCTAACAACTAATTTTTCTAATTATACTTTAAAAATTCAGCAACAAAATCTTCAATAAACAGCTTACACATCTTTGATAAGGCTAAACAGTATTTGTACATAAGTTAAAGTCTTACTTTCTTTTCCTATTTAGTTTTATGTATTAAACCAAACACTTTAGTAAGCAAATAAAGTATTACAGTTTAGACAAGCGCTTTTTAACTGTAAAAAAATATTAACATTTAAGAAGTCTATGACAAGATATGCATATAAAACAAAGAATGAGAACTTTTTATGTAAATTACATTCCCAAAGGGTTTCTGGTAAATGAGGTCTGTGGAATTACATCTAAGATGTCTATGTAACCGCAGAACTCTATGTAATTAAAAATAGAAATAGTTTTGCAAATTACCTCTTATTAAAAATAGAAATAGTTTGACGAAACTGCATGTAGTTGAAAAAAAAATGTTTTAATAGAAGTTACACGTAAGTTTAATAACAATACACCTAGTGTAAGAGGATAATTTATAAGTTATAGTTAGAAAGGTTAAAATTTTTAGTTTTTTTCTTAAAATAATATATTATTGACACTTTCTCTGCTTTCGTTAAGAAAAATTATCTTTTTAACAATTTCTATAAAAAAATTGAATATTAAAAATAAAAGCTTGGAATTAATATACAATTATAATTTTATAAGATCTTTACTACTTGTTATTATACCCTAGTTTTTTAAGCGTTTGTTTAATCAATAGTTTTTAAAAATTACGGTTTTATATATTTACTACCTTAAACTCTATTAACCTTTCAACTTAAATAAAAAACATTAAACTTTAAAATTACCTTTAGCAATGTTGCAAGACATAAGCATTTACAATTTGGTTTACAAAAATGACTCTCCATGCAAACTTGACCCTTCGTGCATAAGTAACCCTTGGTGCGAATGTGAACTTAGTGCAAAAATGTCCTTTCGTGCATTTTTGACACCTAACCATGTAAAAAACCTAAAGGTTTATTATAAAAAATGTAATACTTACAATAATCTAAAATCGTGTTTAGCCGAAAAAACGTTATTGTAGCTCAAGCTTCTAAAACCACAAATTTCTAATATAGAATAAACAAGTACAGTGCTTTCTTTTATTCGGATATGTTGGGCTAGCAATTTTTGTAATTATTAACAAAAAGCTTTTGGTCGGATAATAACAAGACTATGACTATATATATTGTCGAATATTTTTATTTTATTTGCATAGATATTCTTTCTTTTTTATATACAGTAACCTCTCGCATCTTTACGCACTCGTGACGTTACGCACTCTCGTTTAGTTACGCCTATTAGAATTATAACATTTTCAAAAAACAAAAATCTTTTTTTTTTGATATTGCACAAACTAGGTTAATTGTAAATTTTTAATTTAAAAAATGATTTTAAATGCTAACTCATCTCTCTATATCTTTAGACTTTATAAACTTATGTTCCTTGACTAATTGATAAACATTTAGTTATACCTCAGTATATAAGAAATTTTGTTAACAATAAGAGATTAAATTAAAATTCTAAACATAAACAATTTTTATTAAACATTTTCTTTTATTTTACGTATTTTGTTCAAAATAAGAAATCCATTACAGCACCAAATGCATGTTTTTGAAAAAGCCTACAGAAACAAATTTTAATATAGAGACCACACCATTTCTAAATTGTAAACAAATGCTTAATTATAAACTGAATTTGCGAAGTAGAATGATATAAATGTTAAGTATCAAATAAGTCACTTATAAATAAAGATAAAATTTACTTATTAATAAAAGTTATTACTTTACTTAAATTTAAACATTTTTTAATATATGTATAGTTTTATCTTTGATTTCATATCAAGAAATAAAGTAAACAAATTGTTAAAAGGGGGAAAGTCCCCAGTCTGCTTTTAACTAGAAGCAATATCAAAAAACAGCTATGAAAGTAAGTATATTTAGAACCTCTCTTATCTTTACGATATCTCGTATCTTTACGCACTTTCTGTGTGGACACAATGTGCGTAAATAAGCGAGAGGTTACTGTATTCCAATGTATACAATAAAACGCACACTAAACTTAAGTCTATTTTTTAACTAAACAAACACTTAAAACAGACAAAAATAAACGAAAAAAAGCTTTGATAGAGATTTAAATAATTTAACTTAAACAAATCACACCGTCAGTAGTTTAACTAATATCGGAATTTTTTTTGAAAAAAAAAAACAGAGGTTTGTTAGACAGAACTTTCTCGTTTTTTATTATAAAACTCATTGAATTGACTATGTTGTTGTTCTTTTTTTTTCTGGTGTGATTTATTGTTGACTACAACAATAAGCTAAATCGTAATACATTTTTTGTATGGCTCCAGCGTAAGATAATGGACACTTTGATGACTGGGGAACACCGTTTTTGTCTTCAACACCCTTATCAGCACTTTTTTTTTGTTTCCAATAATCAGAGCAAAAATTCCTTGCTCTTCCATGTATTTATACCCACCTTTGCAAATCACCAACCTTTGGATATCATTGTCTGTAAATGTGATATTTTTATTTTATTTTTTTGTTGAACTTACTGTTTGTAGTTTCTTCCAAATGGTCACTGTTTTCCATGTAAGACATTGGTAATGGCACGAAAGTCTTCCATGAGTTTCTTATAGCAAAAGATGCTGCTATATCCAAAGCGGATGCAACAGTATTGACAATTTAGATCAGGTCGATTTTTTTTTAAACCGTGAAAGCTATAAAGTAAATGCTAAGTTTAAAAAGCTATTAGAACTATGAGGTAGCTATAAAATGCTTCCCAAGTTAAAGAAATTAAGTTAAACATGTACATATAATTAAAAACAGGTTTTGGCTAAATTTTAAAATTTCACTTTTCAACTCAAACTGGCTGGATAAGCGAGGAAGCAAAAAAATCCTTGCGGGCTGCACTTTCAGTGATAGATTTTTTTTTATTACATACACCGTAGTATCTAGAGTGAGCTTAAAAAAGTTGTGACCACAAAATATCAAGTCAAAATTTTAAATATATAGTCAAATGTACAAAAGAACTAAAAAATATATAGTGTAAGTTTCAGAAAATTCTAGTTCAGCAGGCCATATAACATGCTCGTTGGCCGCATATCATTAAAATAAAAACATGCTTGCAGACTGTAGTTTGCCTATTCTAGCAATATACGTCTGGCAATCTAAGAATATAAATGAAAATATTTTAAACTGCTAGATACCCAAATTTTTTTCAATAAAATGCCAGTCGTGTATAAGCTTCGTTTGTTCTTAAATTTCTTTTAACAACACTACAAAATAAACTAATATTTTAATGAAAAAATTTAATGAAATTATAGTATACTTTTAACAATTTAGTATAAAATATTTTTACGAAAACAAGTTGTTTACGAAATTAAGGCACACAAAAAAAAAAAAAACTTTTGAGATCGATATCTTAATCTAGAAAATTTAAAACTATTTTGTTTGACATCACCATCAGTTGCAATCAGGGGTGTGTTTTGACTGGTTTCCTGTTTCCTGTGAACCCCTTGAAAAAGAAAGAAAAGAAAAAAGAAAGAAAGATTCTAAGAATATCACTAAAAACGTTGTTTATTGACTTTGTTTTGGTAATTTGATAAACTTTGAATAGTGAATGTTGAATTTACAACACTGAAGTTTAAAAAGTTTTGTCCAGCTGAAATAGATTTTAAATAAAGTTTTAATTGTGATGTCATATTAGGTAAAAGTTTTAAAGTAGCACTTTTTCTAGGAAACTTTTTACTAAGGTGCTCTTAGATCCCATTATAAATTGTTATTTAGTATAAATAACCTTTTATTAAGTATTGTTTTTGAACTAGTAAGTACAGTTTTACTTAAAAAGTGTCCAATATAATCACTAAAGTTTTATTTTACTTATTTTGTTGTATATAATAATGTTGTGTTATGTTTTTATATATTAATGTCGTTGTACTAAAAGATTTATGTTTTTTGTTTATGTTTCAACCAACTGGGTTTAAACCTTGAAAAGTTCAATTTAGAGAGTTTTCAAAATCATCTTTAGAAAACTACACCACCTGGCAATTTATTCTTTTATCATTTAATGGTATTTCAATATTTTTATTTAAGTTGTCTTGTTTTTGTATATCTGTTGGTTACAAAATTGATTATTGACTTTTTTGAAATTTTCAATTCAAAGAGATTTCAAAACCATCATTAGAATCCCTGCACCATCAAGCAAAGATTTAAATAAAACTTAAAGATATTTTAATTTAGTTGTATAAGTCTAAACATTTGTTTTAGTGGAACTTCAATTTTTATAGATTAAATTACTTGAATTGTTTTTTATTATAAAAATATATATAAATGTAAAGAGTTTAAAATTTGTAAGAACTCCATCTATACTAACATTTAAATCAAAATTATTTTTTTTCTTATAAAAGTTTGTTATAGTTTTAATTATTTTATAATATTGTTTCCTGATAAAAAGTTTAATTTTTTGTAGAGTAAGTTAGTTATGTCTGTAATATTTTTGTTTTAAATAACAGATTTGAAATTTGATATACAATTTGTAAGTTTTTAACTTTTTTCTGGTTCTTATAGTTTTTCTATCTAAATTTAATACAGGATAATAAATAAAAAAGTATTATATATTTAATACTATTTTCATGTTTTTTTTTATTTCAAACCAAAAAAAAAAATCATTTTAAAAACAGAGGTTTACGGCTAAATATTGCGTACTTAAGTGGCAGGCAGTGCATACCTAAGAAATGCGTACTTAAGCGGCAAATTAAGAAAAAAAATATGAACCCCCATTGAAAAAAGTCTAGAGATGCCCCTGGTTGCAATGTAAATGGTTAATTAATTTTAAATATTTGTGTATTTGACTTCTGAGTTTGAACCATATTGAAAAGCTTAATTAATAAAAAATAACTGTTTTAAATAGAAAATATTCAAATTATAAAAACACAATACTTTTCTACATTTCTATTAAATAAAGAATGAAAATTTTTGAGACTAAAAATTAGGTATAAGTACTACAATAAAGCCGAAATAATTACACGAATTTTTTTTTTTTTTTTGGTTTTAGGTACCTACTAAACTTTGCTAGACTCTTAGCTGCTAGTGTATAACTATTTTACTAGCAAAAATTAAAAAAACTGTACTAAAAATTAAAATGATTATAACTTACATCTAACTATGACTAATACTTGATTGAATTAATTTCTATGTTGTTTCAGGATGTCATAATTTGAGGGAAAAATATTCTGATTTATGACTTAAAAGTTGTATATATTAACTAAAAGTATCATGCTTGGTTAATTATGTGAAAGTTTTCTCACAGAGATCTGGCTACTAAATTTTAATACTAGTTTTATCAAATAACAATCTGGGTTAAGTTTTAGTTAATTTGTCATAGCATTTTTAGTTATCACATAAATCATAGAATATTTATAATTTCATGAAGTTCAAGGATTTTTAAATATGTAAAAATATTTTGACTAAAACAAAGACTAGTTTAAAAACAATTTACACTTTTATAGAACTAATCTAACAAAAGCATTAATAGAAATATATTTATTATTACACATAAGATGTCGGTTATTTACTGAATTAATTTGACAACATTGTTTCAGGATATTTTTAATTTTTTTAGGGAGAGATACTTTAAAATGTAAATGAAAGTCTATAAAACCTAGCTTTTTTAAAACTTTTACTTTTTTTATAGTATTTGTCAAGTCTAAATGCTTGACAAACTAAGTTTAAAATATTACAAATCTTACTATTTATACAAGGCAACTTTGATGTTAATTATTATAATGTAAAACCTAGTATAAAATTAAACATTTCTTAAAAATAATTACATATCTCTCGATACTATTTTAAAATTTTATGGCTAGTTTACTTAAAGATTAGTCGGAATTGAAAGAAAGCTGTAAAAAAGCTCAGTCAGCAACAAAAAAAACTATTTTTCATTTTGTTTTTAATTTTGACACATGTCCTGAGCAGAGTTGTAAAAATGCTAATCGTTACTATAGTAATTCAGCAATGAAGCTTATAAACTTTGGTTTGTTTTAAGTTCGTAATTTAACGCTCGAGTAAACGAAGCAATGCCTTTTAAAATGTTTGGTCCTGAATTTAATCTACTAAAACTAAAACCAAACTGTGTATTAAATAGGCTGTTATTACTTTATATGAAACAAATTTTACATGAGGGAATTAAATTTTGTCACAGCTAAGCTTAAGTTAGTCAACAGTTGAATTTAAGTGTATTAACTTATACTTTTTAGTAAATACTTCAGTTTCTATAATGAATTTATTGTATTTGATTTTGCTGTAGCTGATTTGTTATATTTTTTTTACTTATACATTCATATACATGGTTTGAAAACTTAAACATTTTTTAAACTCATCAGTTTTCATTAAAGTATGTATAACTTAAACAACATTAAATAGCTTGAGTTTTTATTTGTAAAATTTTTGAGCAAAATCTATTACAGGGAATGTTTTATCAGTTTTGTAATTATTATGAAATATTATAACACTCGTCTATCTTAATCTGCAGTTTAGTGATGCTAACAAACAGTAAAAATTTAAAAAATAACAACTTTTTTGAAAATTTTACTATCTATAATTGTTTAAAAATATCTGTTTAATGATAGTCTTTGATAAAATAAAAATGGTAGTACTTTAAATCAGGTTGAGTTATTGTAAATAAAAGTGAGAAATGTATAAAAAACAACTAACAGTTATAAATAGCAACAGTAGTGTAAATAAAATGGGGTCAATCACCTTTTTCACAATTTAGTCTTATTTTATTGAGTTGTAACTAAGCTATGAGTTGCTTTTGGCAGATTTTTAAAGCTTAAAATATTTTTGAGATAAAGCTAATTGAAGTCAGAGACTATAATAGTACTAATCAAGACTCCCCAATACCTGAATTGACTTCTAAAGGGGATTTTCCTTACTTTGAAAAAATGTCAGGCTAAATTGGTCTCAGTCAGGCTAAATGAAAAAAAATTCGCGCACGAACCCTGTAGTACTTTAAATCAGCTTGAGTTATTGTAAATTAAAGTGAGAAATGTATAAAAAACAACTAACAGTTATAAAAAGCAACAGTAGTGTAAATAAAATTCATTTTTTTACATTATTTTGTCATTACCAAGTTTCTATATACAAAATATAGACATAAATTGCAAGGAAATAAATTTTAGAAAACATTATATAAAAAGCAAAATTAAAGTAAACTCGAATAACTTTTAAATAAGAGTATGTTTTTTTTTAGTTAATTATCCACGCAGACTGTTAAATAAAGTTAATACAATTTCAACATTTGTCCTTAGTATAATCTGTTAAGTCTTTCAAGTTTTATTTATTCGTAGCAAAAATCAATGGCATAACTTAAAACTTTTGGAAAATGTGCATATTTCCAAGCAACTTCTCATACTAGAAAACATTTTAAATGTATATGCTCAAAACTTTTTATACCCTAAAATTTGTTTTAATAAGAAAAATATGTAAAATCTTAAAAAAATGTACAATGAAACAAAAAAAGAAAAATAAACTAAGCTATTATATAAGACAAACTTTAACATTCTGTGATGTGAAAAAAATATTTAGTATATATTAAAATTACTTTACATCAGTTATAAGTATCTATAACTGTAAGGTTTTAAAACGAGTTTATTGAGTGTAATTAGGTTATAACTCATTAAATGTACTTTCAAATGTATCATGAGCTAATTCTAAAACTAAGTTAGAAAGTTTTACACTATATTTTTACCTTTACTTATAGCAGAAATCGTTAAACTGTGGCCCACGGACCGAGTTATGCCTGCTAAGCAAAAAATTTAGTTAAAAAGACACCTAATGCGATAAAAGCAATTTCAAGTATTTTGTAAAAAAGTATAAATGAATTTTTTTTTTGCTTATGAGTAAAAGATGCTACCTATTTGATGTTTTTCTGTTTTACAAAGTTGCTCTTTATTTATATTGCTAAATATATATATAGAATTAAGTTATTTAACTTGATGAATCAAATCTTTCACACTGAGCCCACCTTAAGCGCTTTATTAATAAAAAAATTTATTTAAAGATGTAAAACTTGAAGGACTCGAGTGCTTATAAATGTAATTTTAAACTTTTGGTAGTTTCAAAATTACGTCATAATCTATTTATGCTAAATTTTTTAAATTTAATTTGTGTGTTTTATTTTGTGCTTTATTTTATAAAATAAAGCACAAAATAAAACACACAAATTAAATTAAAAAAATTTAGCATAAATAGATTAAAGTAGATTAAATAGATTCGTGTTTTCGTGTCATAATCTATTTATGCTAAATTTTTTAACTTTAATTTGTGTGTTTTAATTTGTGCTTTATTTTATAAAATAAAGCACAAAATAAAACACACAAATTAAAGTTAAAAAATTTAGCATAAATAGTTATGACACGAAAACACGAAAAGCATAAAAATACGACAACATTATCGCAGTACATTTGGAAACTAAAAAATTACAAAGTCAATTTTAAAATTCAGTGGGAAATATTAACAAGAACAAAAAATAAGTATAATTTAAAAAACGGATGTAAATTGTGCAATGCAGAAAAAATCGAAATTTTAAAAGTTAAAAATTTGAATTTCTAAACAAAAGAAACGAATTACAAACTGGCTGCATACATTATCGAAAACAATTTATCTAAAAACTCTGTTAATAAATTTGTCTAAAAATGACTATCTATTCTATTATTACGTAATACCTAATTTTGTATAATTTTATTGCTGTACTTACAAGTTTGCTTTTCATTGAATAAAACTTGGCTGAAGACGCGTATTAAACGCAGAAACAGCTGTACCAAGCAAAAGTTTATTTTGTGTATTTTAGTTCTATATATATATATATATATATTTATTAATAAGTTGATTAACTTCATAAATTAATTTTTTCAACACGTAGCCCACCTTAAATGCTCTTTAAATAAAAAAGTTTATTGCAAGATGTAATAACTTGCAGAACTCAAGTTTTTAAAAAAAGTATTAAAAAAGCTCAAATAATTTATGAGCAATTTAAACCAAACCATCAATGAATATTTAAAACTTTTAGTTATTGCTTAGCTTACACTAATGCATGTATGTTAGACTTAAGCTTGTTTAGTTACTTATTAATAGTTAATAAAAAAAATCCTCTTTGATATAAACAATATCACACTATCCAATAATTAATGCACCCATAACTTTTTTAAAAAGTTTAAAATGCTTAATTATCAAAATAGTTAAGACTAAACTAAGTTTTTAATTATTTTATACAAACTAAATAATATATAACACTAAAAATAAGTATACAATAAAAAATATATAATATTGAAAATTAATTTATCAGCTAAACTAAATAGTTTCATCTTTGAAAATTTTTGAATGTTTATGATAGTGTTTTGTTGTTTTCTAAACAAACCTAAATTTTATACAGAAAAAGAAAATATGAAGCTTATAAATTTGTATTTATTAGTTATATATTCTTTGAGTTTTTATAAAGCAGTATCTTCAAATGTTTTTCATGAGTACCAGTCGAAAAGTAAGCAAATTTTTTAAGTTTATGGCAATTTAGAATTTAATTTGATTGTTTTACAAAAAGCTTATGATGTACCAAGTACTCTATCACAAAAAACATAATAAGTAATCATAAACTGTTTATAAAACTTAAAACAATGTTTTAATGAATATGAATTTTTAAGAAGTCTAATTTTTGAAAAATAAAACGACCTTAACTGAAACCTTTTAAAAGGAGTTAGTCATATTTTTAATAAGAAAACAATTTATTTTTAAATATTGTAGAGATACCATGTATGCTTGATTCCGACTGTGAGAGCGCTGGGATGAGATGTTGGTTTTTCGATGATAATCCCTATTTATTTGGAGAATGCGTTTGCAAAAAGAACTATTTCGGACCGTTTTGTCAATTCAGTTTGTTTTTTGTTTTTAAAATTTTGTTTAAATGCAGTGTTAGGTTAATTTGAAGCTAAAGATAAATACTTAGTTTTGTAGACATTTTCATAAGGTTGTGAATATTTAAATGGACTTAACTATTAGTTATATGATGCTTTGACCTTTTTCTTTTGTACATGTTTTTCTTTTAACGTTTACATTTTATTGTTATTATAGAATATACTTGTTCTTCAAATGTTCTTTAAATGCAAAATTTTTCAGCTTTAGCAGCTTATACAAAACTGTATACAATCATAAAGTTTTCTAAAGTTTTAGTTTCTACTTAAAATAAATTTATATTTCTATATTTAACGTAAAAATTTAAAGCGTTTTGACAAAAATAACATATTTAGAAAACAAAAATAAATTGCTACTAAAAAATTTAGAACTAAATCATTTGTTTTTCATATCTAAAATAGACAAAGCTTTCGGAAAAAATGTTTTCATTATAATTTTATAAAAAAGATTTGATACTGACAATAGCTAATAAAAATGGTCGTAATATCGTTAAAAATATTCTTAAACTATGTTTTTGTGTGACTGATATATCTTACTAATTATACAAGAAAAAGTTGTACTTGGTCACTTTTTTTTTGTTTTACCATAAATAAAAAAAAACATTTAATTAATAGGCAAAATAAAACTTAAACTTGATAATTTACAAAAATTTTCTAGCTAAAAAAATACTTTTAGTTTTTAATAATTAACTTTCAATTTAATTTACTATTTTATTTGTATTGTTTAGTATGTATTTTTTGATTTGATTTAAACTTCCATTATGTTGAACCTTGATTTATTTTAATAACCAAGTTGCACCACAAATCAATTTTAACTAAATAATTATCTTACAGAACCTTGTGATAGCAAACCTCTTCCTGCTTCGTGTTTTGACTACATGTATCTTAAAGATGTTAATTTTAGTAAGTTTAAGTTATTACAACTATTTATAAGTTGTGTTTACCACAAATAACTTAACAGCATTTTTTTTAAATTCAAATTAGTATACCAAACAAATAAATTTGTTGCAAAATCTATACATTTTTTAGCAAAGTTAACACTAAAAAACTACAATACCATAGATATAATTTTGTAAACGAACATAATTTTACAATAGAATTGTACATTTTCAAAATTAAATTTGAAATTATTTAGTTGTTATCATTTTTTAATTCTATTTTATTTTTTTTACAATTAGTTATGCATAATAAACATTTTTCAGTGTATACTTTTCTAACTATTGAAAAATAATTCAATATTAGTAGTTGAAACTAAAAGAAAACTACAACTTTAAACTTATTAAATTTTGTTAACTGTAAACAGTTTTCATTTTGTCCCTAATTTTAGAAAGTTAAAATATGATTATAAAGCAAACCTTTATGTTTAAAAACAAACAAAATTTAATTAAATTAAGAAAAGACTAAGTTTAGAAAAAAACAGTCTTATTAAAGTATGATAACTTTAAGCGGTTGTGAACTGTATCTTAAAATATATTTTCAAGTATTTTAATTTAGTAAAAGTTTCTTGTAATATTTTTATTAATTTCATATTATTTTTGAAGAAGCCAAGAAAATTTAAAAAGAACTTGAATTTTCGTGATATGAATTGTCATCTACGTTTTATAAATACGCTACTAAAAATATTATTTTTTTTCGACTGGCTGACGAGTTTCAAAAAGAATGAAAACCGGGTATCAGCTAACTTAGGCTTGTGGTCTGATGGTTAAAGTGGTATGATCAAACCTTTTTAAAGTTTGGCCTTCGACCAATTAGTGCTTGCCGACCCCTGCTTTAAAACCAACGCAGTTTTTTAGGGACACGTTCAGAATCCACCCGATCAAAATCCACTAAGTCAAGTTCGAGAACCGCTTACCGATCGAGGGTAAGGGTTAGAGGTAACAGTGATAATGAAAAATAAATAAAATATTTCAAAAAATACATGAAATAAACTAATGAATTAAGAAAATATAAAAACAATCAAGTAGATTTTGAACGCGGATGGATTTTTATCCGATGGATTTTAAACGCGGGTTGATTATTTTGATAGCATACCGTTTTTAAGATTTATAAAACTCATCTGACAATAAAATTTTTCAGAAAAATGCCCGGTGGACAACAAATGCGAACTAGGTCAGTGTGTCGAAGGACTGTCGGGTGATCAAAATTGTATTTGTCCTAATGGGTATGATGGGGAAATGTGCGATACAACCCTAAGACAGAGTTAGTTGAGGCAAAAATATCATAATCTACTTATTTTTGCTATGCGTTTAAGGTGTAGTAGAGTATGACACAATATACCAATTAAAAAAGTATAAATAATTTGATAGTTAATTTTTTTTGTTTTGGTATTTTTTCTTTTAACTAATAACTTTTTTTTAATAGGTAATAGGCCTTATATCCGACCTGTTGAGACTGGTAAGTGTGCTTTTGTGTATTTAAGTGCTAGTAATTATATGTTTTTAAAATACTTAAATGGAGTTTTATAAAAGGGACAATATCTCTCCAAAAATCACCGCTTAGTTATTTATTCAAGTTTTCTATTACGTAAAAATAAACATATATAAGCCAGTTAAAACTAAACAACATTTTAACCTAACTATTTTAAGTCTATCATCAATGTTCAAGCAAAATTGACGCACTTCATTAAAAGTTCTTTTTTCAAAGTAATATGTGAAACATCTGGAAGCGAAACTTGCACAGCAGAAGCCGCCTGTTTCCAAATCGAAAACGAATTTGTTTGTCAAAAACCTGAAAACTCTTACACCGTCCCAAGTAAATTTGCTTGTTTTTGCATATAAACCAAAAATTATTTTAAAATATAAGCTTGTATGTTTTTTTGTTTAAAGAAAAAAATCATTATTTATAATAGTACTAATGTAGCACAGGTTTATATAAGTTTCAGCTGTTGAAAAGTCATCACAAATTACTGTAGGTTGTTAATATTAATTTACAAGCTATTTAATTACGAAAATAATTTTATAAAATTTTAAAATATGTATCTAAACTAAAATCAAAACTTAAAAAACGATACAAAAAGAAAAAAAAACTTTTTGCGTTTTCACTTGTTATTAAGTTACCGAGTCGCATAACATTTAATACATTTTAACATCTTGTCCAGGACAGAATCTTTTATTTTTTGATATCAAGCAAACAAAAAATAGCAGTTTTTAGTATTGAGAATTTTTTTTTTACAAAAGCAATATAATATTAAGATAAAACATGCTAAAAGAAACTAAACTAAAAGCTAAATTGTACTTAAAATAGCTCATGATGAAAAATAAAAGTCTATAAATTGTATTTTAGTTGGAAAAAAAAAGTTTTAGACCAAAGCAAAGGGCTATTGACTTGTTTTTATATTTTTGTAACTGCAGTTATATACCTATGCCTATAAATTAGACATAAACTACATTAGAAATCAGCAAACTAATACACTAGTTTTGTTTATTAAAATCAAGTTTTATAAGAAGAAACTAAATATAAAACTACAAAAATATATCCTTCTTTTAAAGTAATTCAAAAGGTAAATTGTTTACTTTTGAATTTTAGAGATATTTTATTAAAGACATTTTGAAATTACCTATATAAAAAAAGTACTGCTTCATTAATTTTAATTTAAATAAAAAGTAGCAGGACTTTCTACATTGTAGACTGGACAAATGTTATCAGAACCCAATTTATTTGTTTAGTAAGGACTATTCCTAGGTGTAATAATCATCAGTATAATCCTAGCACTCATGAAAGTAATAATTCATCGTAACCTATCTATATTTAACAGTTCACTCATTCCTTTAGTAAAAAATATTTCAAATAAAATTGGTAATACACAAAAGGAACATGATTTTTTAAGTAATTTAGCAGTTCATTACGCAATTTACTACCATGTTATTCTAGAAACTTATGCCCATGTCTAATATTGTGTAATTTTTATTTTGTCAAAATCTTGTCAAATGATTATTTACTTATCTATGTTTTTGAATAAACACATAAATTTAAATGTTAACAAGTCATGTAAAAATAGTAAATAAAAACTCATACTTAAACAGGTCTTCAACATTTAATATTCATTTTTGGTAATTTTATTTTTTACAGTTTTATCATTCTTTTTGTAATAAATATATCTAAGAGCAGATATAAAGTACATTGACTTCATTGGCTCTAGTTTTTTTTTCTCTACGTAGCATAATAGACCGTATCTTCTGTGACTTAAAAAGAGTTAAATATTAGATAAATAGATTTTTCATTCAAAAAGTATCTCATTTTATACATAACACCAATTTTCTCTGATAACGCTAAAGTTCTGCCCACTTAATATTATTATCCATTTAAGTACCGAAGTATTTGTAAGTGTTATTTTTTTTTTATAATTGCTTACCTATTTTTGTATTAATATAAAGATTTTTTTCCGACTGTAAAAACATGCATCTTGTTTTGTCATTGTTTAACTTAACTTTGTTTACAATAAGCCAGTCTATTTTTTTTTAAATTAAAGTTTACACTGTCTTGTACATATGTGTTTTGTTTAAAAGTGATCAAAACTATATTTAGTACCGTTTTCCAGTAAAAACGTAATTAAAACAAATACAATTCATTTAAGGCTTGTAAATTTGTTTAAACAATTATAATTTAGCATGTTCTACTGTGCTTGTTACAAACTTACTCAACTTAAATAATTTTTGAATCGCAGCTTTTATTGTTATGAATTGAAAGTACAAAAGAATGAAACAAACATGTTTTACAGATAAAAAGTGTAAATCAAAATGTAAACTTAAAGAAAAATGTGTGAGAGACGAGTTCTCTATTGAATCTCATACGCACTTTGAATTCACTTGCAAAGCGGATGCATTGATTGCAAACACCACCGACAATAAATTACTTTCAAGTTTGATCACTTTATATTGTTATATAGTCTAGCTAATTTAGGTCGAGTTACTAATGGTGAAAATGTCAATAAGTATACCTAGCAAGCTGTTGGCTGAGTTTAATACTATTTTTTTTTTGTAAAAAAGTGAAATAGCCATTTTTAATGATTCAAAATATTTAACTTAAATATACAAATTGATCTAAAATTCATAATCTAAATTATTATAATCGGCAAGTCTTTTAAGTTTTATTGTTTAAAGATTACTTTTGACTTCCGTTTGTCTTGCTGTTTTCAGTTTTTAGAATAATCTTTATAGATATGTGCAATTGGCTTGTTCCTGAAATTGAAAAACATACCTGGGAAGATAATTATGCTGAAAGTAAGCTGCTTAAACTTGATTTAAAGTTATGTTTCATTTTATTATTTGTTAACCAACTAAGTATTTTTAAAGCTTAATTAAAATATACTTTTGTTTTTAAAGTTCAATTTTCAAATTTGTAACAGTGAAGTATTATTTTATGCTTAGATCTAAGAAAATAAAAATTATTAATTAGAATCTTTAAAAGTTTAAAAGGACTTTTTACTACATGAACATGAATCGAGGATAAGCTTTTTGTTAAACCTTCAATTACAACGCCGAAACTTTGCTACTTTTTCCTCGGTAGTTATTTTTTAAACTGACTAAAGCTTACTTTTTTCAGTGAAGTCTAGTTCAAACGATTGCGATTTCGATGAGCAATGTTTTAAAAATCGTGAAGATCGACTACTTCAGCATTTTTGCAAATCGGAAGGCTGGTACACAAAGCCCAGTTGGTATAAAGATTATTTAACTGGTAAGTTGTTGTTTATAACTAGATAAAACTTAATATTTTTCGAAAAGCAAGTTAATCAAAAAAATAGAACTTGTTTACAAAGAAGTTTCTGACTTAGCCTTGAAACTTATAAAATTAAGCTTATGTTTGTTAAAAAAAACTTTTTACAACCTGTTTTATGACAAAAGTACTAAATTTTAATAGCTTAAATAAAAAACAGTTAATAAAAGTTAATTAATAAAAGTTTTTTACAACAAAAGACCCAAATTTTATAAAAACTTTAATAATTAAAGTAACCATTTTGGTTTAAACTAAACTATAAAAGAGAACAAAATAAACTGTTTGATTCTTAAAAAAAAATTATATTGTTTATTTAAGTAGTAAACTTTAATACTTACAATAAATTATTAGAAACATTAATTATTTATAGATCCAATCATTAATCTATCCTTTAACTAATTCAAAACAAGTTATAGGAATTGATGATATTTTTAATATTTATTTACTTACACTTTTAACGAGTTAAAATTTGACCAGGCTAAGCATCTGAAACATTAAATCTACGTTTATTAAATGCTTTCAAGATATTTTAAAGCAGACTCAGTTTCGGTCAAAGACCTCTTCAGTGCTTATTTAAAAACATCTGATTCAAAAGAAAATAAAATTAATAATTAGAATCTTTAAAAGTTTAAATAGATATTTAACTAAATGAACATGAATTGAGATTCTATTTGAATAAGATTTTATTTAAATAAGCACTGAAGAGGTCTTCGACCAAAACTGAGTCTGCTTTAAAATGTCTTTAAAGTATTTAATGAACATAATTTCTCCTCAAAAAGTTGAGATCTTTTTATTATTTATCGAAAAATCAAAGCATATATCATTAAAACTACTTAAGTTGTTAGAAATTTAAATTACTAAGAGTTTAGCAATAAATAATTCTAAATACGTGTTCTTTAAGATTTTTTTTTCAAATTTGAATAATTTTCACTTCTCTTTTAATTAATCGTATTTAGCAGTTTTAAAATTGCAGTGCAAATTTTTGAGATACTAAGTTTTTCAAACTATTTTGAATATATATAAAACAAATAAACGAACTTATTTTATTAAGTATTTGAGTACTGATCAAAAACAACCAATAATTCACTACCAGTTAGTTTATACTATAACATCTTAACTGTTTTAAGGTAAAAGTAAAAAAAAATGTATAAATTCTTAAAGAATAATATAACAAAAAATTTTAACTGAAGTTTTAGAAGATAAAATACAAACTAAAGATAATGAAAAAAAACGAAAACTTCAAAACTTCCAGAGAAGCCTCCAACTCGCTTAAAGGTAAACATTTTGATTTTAAGGGGATTTAATGTTCAAATAATGATAACTTTAGTAAAACATGCATGGGTCATGTCTTACATAAAAACAGTTTAGATAAAAAATATGTGCACCATTTAAAATAGTCAAAATTGATTGTATCAAAAAATTTTTCTTTTCTTAGCTTCAGTCACCGTTAGAAATTTTAGGGTCTTTGAAATTTACAATCGTGCATATTTGTATTTATTATTAAGATATTAAAAATTTGAAAAAAAAGCACCCAACCTTGAAAACACAGCAATGTTAGAATATCAAAAAAAAATTATTACGGCTAAGTCATCAGTTGGTGTAAAAATGTCCAAAAAAAAAAACAGTTTTTTTCTAATGGGTACACTCAAAAAGTCAAACCCCAATCCATTAGATTTTTTTTTTATTTTATGTAAAAGAGCGTTCTCTAAAACAAAAAAAAAATCTTTGTTAGCTTTAAATATAAGGAAAATAATGTGATCTAAAGTTTAGACTTTTTTTTTAAATTTCAAAATATGTTAACCGAGCTTACTTAACGCTCGTACGTAAAAAAACGTATTAACTCTATATAAATTTTTTATATAAAATTATAAAAAATATATATTTAACTGTAATTTTAGACGATAATATATAAATTTAATTTTTAAAGATAGTAAAAAAAAATGAAAACTTAAAACCTTCAGAGAAGCCTTCGTCTAACTTAAAGGTAGAAATTTAAATTAAGAATATAGTGATCACTATTAATTTTATTTATATTGGTCAGTCAGAAAATATTACCACTAACAAAGTATACTAGCTTAGAAATACCTATACTTCAGCAATACAAATGTTTTTATATTAAAATAACAACTAAAATGGTTAACTACTTTAATTGAAACTCATAGTATTGACAAAAAAAAAATTCTGTTTAAAAATCAAATAAAATAAATGAATGTGCGAAACTTAATGTAACCTTAAATAATTGCTGTATCTAAATAATTGTAACCTTAAAAATAACCTTAATCAGTTATAAAAGAAAATTTTCTCTTTACTTATGACAAAAGTTTTATTATATTTCTTGATCTCCTTATACTCTTAAGTCGTCTAATAACTTTAAAAACTATTATATTCTTAGTGTACACAAAAATACAAAAAAAAAATAAGGAAAAGTTGTTGAAGTAAAGTTTTGTTTGCTTAAATTACTAGGAGTATAAGGATCATGAAAATTCGTAATAACTTTTAGCTTTTTATTTAATTTATAACTTTTTTTTATAAAACAATTAAATGTTAATCATTTTAAACACATTTTAAAGCAACCAAATACAAAAGTAAAATAAAATTAAAAAAACAAACTATGTACGGTTTAAAATTATGTACGGTTTAATTAAATAACTACTAAACATGGGTTTCAGTCTGTATCAGGGGCGTAGCGTGAGGAGGGACACTGGCGCATGCGTGCCATCCAAAAAAATAAAAGAAGTAAAAAATAAGAATGTAATATCTTTATCCTTTATTGTTTAATTTTTCTGATTAATTTGTCTTTTTTCAACTATGTTTATTTAATATTCAAAAAGTTAAACGAAATTTTAAATACCAATTAGTGACAAGTTAGGGAAAATACCAAGTATACTGATTCGGTGCGCAAACGAAAGTGCGCACCGATGTTGATGAAAAACTCCATAAGAAAAAATTTTATAACTTCATTAACTTCATAAGAATTTAGACTCAAAAAGCACGCAATTAATGTAGTGCACCGCTGTAGTATAACCTTATGGCAGATTTTTCTACAAAAAGTTTACAAAAATACGCCACGCTTAGAGGAAAATTAAACAATTTTACAAGTTTTTTTGCTAAAATGTTAAGACTACTGCTAGTTTCTATTTTTGTAAACATACAAAAAAAGCGTGTCGACCTATGAGAAATAAGCTTTGTTTGTGATTTTAATTTTAAACAAATACAATCAGATGAATTAAATTTTAAAAGTATACTTTTAACTATTCAACATAGTTGTAATGAACTGTAATAACAGTTATAAAGTTGGTCTTTTTTAAATTCTGTGTATCTTTATTTAAATTATGTGCAATGAGGTGTTGTTACCACTGTTGTATTCTATATAAAGATATTGATATTTTTTTGTAAATAAAACAGATATTTTCGTTTTATTGAATATATTCGTTTTTAAAGATATAAAGTTTACTGTAAGTTGTAAAATCAACTTTCATTTAGTAAGTTAACATTTGTGCAAGTATATGTAATTCAAATGAAATTTTTACTTTTTTTAAATTGTTTAATTTTGTAATATATAAGTATTTTTTAAAACAGTTACTTCGAGCTTAGTTTACTTAATGAATTTATTCTAATTATATTACTTATAAAAAGATCTTTTTATAGCTAATTACAAAAGTTTTAATTTAGGAGATTTTTTGAGAAAAAATTTGCGCACCCCCTGACCAAAATACCACGCTACGCCACTGGTCTGTATATCACAAAAATTCTAGTTTCAAGTTAATAGAAATAAAAGTCAGCATAAAATTTAATTAACATAGATAATATTTCTGACTAGTGTTTCAAAAAAACTTATTTACAATAGTTTTGCTTTTGGTATACATTAATTTTTATTCTGCCATTAATCTAAAAACAAAAACTTTGTAATTGTTTAAAATTGTATTAATAGATATGCAACTTTTTTTCTTTAATGATAAGTCTGTTGTAAAAATCAAGACTTATGTTCTTACTATTTTACTAGACTTATTGTTTTATACAGTAAGAAGTTTATGCTAAGATATCAATATATATATTTTTTTAAATAAAATTTATTTTAATAGCTATTTATTAGGTTGTCGACTTTTACTGAGGTCTATTCAGAACTATTTTATCTACAGAAGGGTTAAACATATAATACTCATACTTTCAAAAGTTTACCTGATAATAATTTATCAAAGTATTAACAAAATGAAAAATAAAAGAAAAATAAAATAAGTTGTCACAGAAAATTATATCAAAAATAAAATATTTTATTCCAATTAGTTTTTTACTTTTATTTATTAAGTGATTGATTTTAAAACAGCTGTTATGTCTAATACTTATTCAAATGTATAATACAGGTAAAATCTATTTTTTCCAAAAGCTTTTGAAGAATCTAAAAAATTCATACTTTTGGATACATCTGATCCTTCAAACTGTGTTTTTTTTGACTTGTTATCAGGTTTGACTTATTCTTTCTAATTTGTTTTTATTATATTGATTAAAGAAAAAAATGCTTTGTTTGTGTTTTAATATAATATACTAGAATAACCAAACTTAGTTTAAGTATAAGTCTTGATATAGTAAGTAAAAACTTAGTTTTCAGCCTTCAACTTAATAATTGGGAAATTTCGACAGCTTCAAAAAAGATGGTACGAAACCTTCTTAGTAACAAACATATATGAATAGCTGTTTTAAGGGTACTTATACAAATAAATTTTACGATTAACTCTATTTAGATTAGTTTGTTTTAAACTTTATGAGCTACAAAACAAGAAAAAAATGTATTTTTATGGTATTTGAAAACAGTACTTTAAAAAAATTAAACATTTTAAGTCACTACTGCTATAAACTAAAACTTCCGTACATAACATAATGTAATTACATATAGATTTTTAAGAAAAACTCTATAATTTTACAATATTTTTTGTTTCGTTTTAAATAAGACTATTACAAAATGTGTTATTATTGAATCAAAAAAAGTAGTAACCATGAGCTGAGAGCAAATTAAAAATTAGAAAACAAGTGCTACATATAAAAGCAGCAATAAAAAACAACTTTGTGCTTTAAGAAATAAAATTTGAATGCACAGTTTAGAATAGTAAAATTCTTGTTTGATATTAATTAATATATACATTTTTATTTATTTAGGAAACTTAATTTATAAAACTTATTCGTTTTAACTTATTTTATAAAAAACCTATTATTTGACAAACTTAATTTAAGTAAAACAAAAAATTAAAAAAAAAAAAATTTACTGAACTAAAGCTAAATGAAAATTATTTTCAATGTTTTAAAAATTTTATTTTGGTATCTTATAAGAAATCAATAGTATTTAAAAAGTTTTGTTATTGCTTTCAAAAACATATTAATTTTAAAGTTTCAAATTAACAAATAAAGTTACATTCTAGAAGTAAAAAAAAGGACGGTCTGTAATAGTTTTCTTATTCAACTTCAATATAGTTTCATGTAAGCATTTTTCTTAACCTCTAATGTCTCAATATTTGTAGGTCTATGTCAAATTAACGATGACTTTGCAATAGCTATGAGTATAACTATAAATAACTAAGCGTTATAAGAAGTTTTTTTTTGATAAACGTTGCGTCAGAATATATTGTATTGTATCTTCACTGACAAGTAAAAATTTAAACGAAACTTTAGGACTTTTGTCTGAAAAAGTTCTAATTTTATTCGTTCATTTGCGAATATTTAGGAGTCTGTAGATTTTGTACTAGCGACGTACTGTTTAGTTTTTAAATAACTTATTATGACTAAAATTAAACAAGAAAAATTACAAACTGAAACAAATTTAACTGAATCCTCTCTTAATAAATAATCAACTTAAATTAAAAGTGCTATTAAATCTTAGAATTTTATATCTGATTAAACTACCTTTTTTTCATTTAATATATCTTAATATTATCTACTTAAATGGTTTCTTTAAATAATGAGTGATTTTGTCGCAATAAGAAATCGCTTGCAGGCAAGAGAGGAATAGGTAAGGGTATCGGGTATAATGTCGCCTGCGTTCTAAATAAAGAATTATCTTAAACTATTAGTAAAATACAAAGATTTATACAGTTTTATACCATAAACTATAAACAAGTGAAAATTAAATGAAACTAAAGCTAAGCTATACACTGTAAGTCATTAAAAACATCTAAACACAAGTAATCAAAAATATGACCAAAAGATACTTATAGTTTAAGGTAACGAAGCCCTACATTTTGTAAATGTTTTTAACGCATTGAAAATAACACACTCACTTTGCATCAACTGACCGATTGCTCAGTGTTTCATAACGTTCTCTGTTTTACATAAAAAGCAAATTATGTCTTTTTTTTTTCTTATGTACAGACTTATTTATTGTTCTAACAATAGTTTATACTCACAAAACTTTAAAGACGCTAATAAAGGGATAGAAAAAACTTATACTTTTACTACCGTCTTAGATAAAAACTATTTTTTATTACATATTTCAGCTAACAAACTCGGATTTACTTTTCTTTTTAATTTATAAAACTAGAGAAACTATTGCAGTTCAACATATAGTAAGAATCTAATAGGTATTTAAGTAAAAAGATAACTATATATCAATATAAAATGAATATTAAGTAACTTTAAATTACCGTTAAGTATTTTTATATCTAAAGCGATGAAAAAAAAAAATTTTGTCTTTAACTTTAATGAAATTAAATTATACTTATACCCTATAATGATTGTACATTTGATATACCTAGCTGGTTCTTTGTTACTTTAATAATAACATACTTGATAAAATACCGGCTACTTTTATCTTTAAAAAGTTTGTTTTTTAGCTTTTATATTATTTTAAAGCTTTTATTTTAAATAAAAACAAAATTAAACTAAAAAAAGTGATACTTTAATTTGGTTAAAAAAAAAAATTTAAATGAGAGTAGTTTTTCTAAAAATCGATTGTAAATCATAAATAGTTATAAATTGTGCCGCATAAATAACTCACTTCTTGGTGGGGTATTAAAAACGCTTTTTTTTTCAATTATTTGTTATCATATTCTAAGAAAAAAAAAGGTTTCAATGTATTAAGGGCCGAATTTATTTTCTAACAAAACTCATATACAACTAAATACATGTTCACGGTTGTTTTTTATTACATTAGACTATTTAAAGATTGAACCTATTCGGTATTTAAACTTATATAGATATGTAAATTGTAAAATCTGTACGTTCTAGACTTCATAAGCATTGCTATTTGCAAATATCGTACATAATATTAACAGAAATGTACCGTATAATCAACTGTATTTTTTATGAAACTAAAAGCAGCTGCTAACTTTGTTGAGAAGTTATATCTGTATTTTAAAAGATCAAGTAAAACATTGATGAAATTTTACATAGCTTAAGCCTGGATTTTCGTATGCCTTGAGACAATGTTAAGTTTATATAAAAGTTTAATCATACCATTTCGATCATCAGACCACAAAACCTCAGTTTACCGATGGCTTAAGGTCTGATAGTCGAAATGGTATCATCAAATTTAAGTATAATTTTCTTAATAATAGCAAATTCATATTTCAAATTTTTAATTAAACAAAAAAGTAAGAAAACTACTAAAAAAGTTATGCATTTTTTTATTAATGAAAGAATAAAACAATATTTTTGGAAAGCAAAAACAAAATAAAAGTGAAGCAAAGCCTTCGACTTTGTGATTTGTGAGACTGTAATTCAATTTTTGAAAAGTAAAAATTCAACATTAAACGTTATAAATAGACATAAAAGTTTTAAAAGAACTAAAAAAGTACGCCAAATTTCTCCGAAGCTAAAAAACACTTTAATTTTTTACTAATTAAAACAGAAAAATTTTATGAGACTGCCAATTTGGCTTGATAAGATTGTTATTCAACATTTTGTAAAGGAAACATTCAAGTTTAAGTGTTTTAATTGAACAAAAATATAAAAAGCAATGAAATTAACTATTGAGTTCAAAACAAATAAATAAGACAAAACAATCTATTCACAGGGGAGATGTAAGATAAGAGAAGTGAAAAAATTGTTAGCATAGAAATTGTCCGCTTGGACTGTCACGTTACCCATTGCTTGTGTAGAGTTTGCGCGAAAATTTGGTTCAAGGATTACAAAAAGTGTCCTGTGTGCAACCAGAGTTTCAGCAGAAGTAGTTTTATTAGTGACTTTTTTAATTCAACTAAACCAACCATTAGCATTTAGGATATTTTATTTTATCAGTTTAGTTTGTTTTTGAAATTTGACAAAGTGTCTACTTAAATAAAAGTTAATAGTTAGTTTTTCTAATTTTATTTAAAAATTTTAGCTATAAATTCTTTCAATTAGCGGCTTAAATATCTTTGATAAGGCAAAAAAAAAATGTTTGTACAAGTATATAAATAAAAGTTTAATTTTTTTCCTATATGTACAAAACAATACACTTTAGTAAGCAAATAAAGTATTAGAATTTAAACTAGCCCTAGCGCATTTAAGCTTTCAACAAATTATTGACGTGTAATTAGACTGTAACGATAAATGTAAATAAAAAAAAGAGAAGTAATTGTGCTGATTGGGAACCATTCAGTCCAACCCGCGTCATTTCCCACCCGGGATCAAATCCCACCCGACTAAATACCACACGGTCAAATCTAAGAACCGCTTACCGACCAAAGATAAAGGTTAGGGGTAGTAGTGGTAGTAAAAAATAATTTGATAGTAATTAAAACAAATATATTAAAAAGTAGAGAAATAAATAAAGAAAACTAAAAAACTTTCTGAGTGGAAATTTTGCATGGGTGGGATTTGATCGGGTGGGAAATGACCGGGGAAGGGAATTGTCAGTATACCGTGTTGATTACATATTCAAACGGTTTCTGGTTTATGAGGTCTGTGGAATTACATCTAAGATGCTCATGTAGCTGCAAAACTGTCTGTAATTAAAAATGAAAGTAGTTTTGTAAAACTCACTGTAGTCAACAATATTTTTTTTAAGATGTGACATATAAATTGAAAAATCACACACTCAATGTAGCAAGGATAATTTGTAAATTATATTTAAGAAAAGGTTAAAAGTTGTTATTAATATTTTTAAATACTTTATTACTGACACTTGCTCAGCTTTAACAAACAAAAACTTCCTTTTTAATAAACTCTATTAAAAAAACAGATTACTAAAAATAAAAGCTGGGAATAAATAAACATTTTTTTTTATTAGATATGTACTACTCGTTATTATACCCTAGCAGGGACGTAGCTAGCTCAAAAAAGTTACGAATCTGCAAAAAATTAAAACATCTGAAATGACGCGGGAAACGTCCTAGCGGGAAAACTGCGATTTAAAATACCTCTAATTTTATTGAATTTAATATGAAAATATGCAGTTATGTTGATTCTTTAAAAGTAAAGTGTTGAAGTATGAGTGATAACTGAATACAAGGCATTTTATTTTGCTCCACAGCCCCTATGACTCTTTATGTGTTGCCACTTGTGTAAACCCATAAAACTTTCTGTAAAAATAAGAAAATCAAAATTTAACTCAAAAACATTTGTATTGATTTCAAAATCAAACATTTAAGGTAGTCAATGGAAACATCATTAAATTATGTAAAATTCTGTAACAATTAAATCTTGAATGCGCTAAATGTACACAATTTAGATGTATTTAATTCATTTAATTTTTACGACACTAAAAATGCTAGAGAGTACATACATGTCTTATCTCTCAGGAGTGCATAACTAATACTTAAAGCTAAGAGAGCAGAAATAAAAGCAATTTTTTTTCGCACATAAGTATACGTGTCTGTACACTTTTATTTTAAGCGTATTTGTAATTGAAAACTTAAAATAAATTAAGATTTTTTCTATTGATTAATTTTAAGTAAACTTTACAACTTAATAAAGAACATTTAACTTTAAATTTACCTTTTGCAACGTTGCAAAACAAAAGCATTTATTGGTCGCAATCCCTCCGTACAAACACGAACCTTCTTGCAAAAGTGACCCTGACTGCTAATGTGAAATTTGTGCAAAAACTTCTTAAAATACTTTCAATAATCTCAAAACATATTTAGGCGAAAAACTTATAAACAGGTCTATTTGCTGAGATTAATAAGAAAAAAAAAGTTCGATATAAAAAAACTTTAAATTAGATACAGAGTTCAAGTTTCAAGAAGTTTAGCTGAAAGATATTTTGTTGTTTCTTTAAATGTACTAAGTATTAAGTAAACTAGTACTAATTAGTTATCGGTGAAAAGTCTCATACAAACTAAGTTTTTGAAAATTTTTACATATAAATTCATTTTAAAACTATTCAGTTTTTAGGTTGTTTCTTACATAAATAAATTTTCAACTAAGTCTTAAAATAACTTTTAAGTACTACCGATAATTTAAGAAACTTAAGATACAATTATTAAAAAAATATTTTTACAGAGCTAACAAGTAAGATATATTTCAGCAAATCTTATAAACTACTTCTGTTAGCAACCAATTTTGAAATCTAGTTTTGAGTACGTAAACAGTTTTAGATTTCCCTAGAAAATAATCAATAAATGAACTAAGCAAAACTAATTAAAACTAGATTTACAATTTCAAATTACATAACTATAAATAATTAGCAATATTAATAGTAATTATTTTACTAAGATAAGCTAGTGTATAAAACTAATAGTATAAAGAACAATAGTTAAATTTGCGACAAACTAGAAAAAACATTTATAACAACTTATAAAGACTATAGTTATAAATTTTTTTTTGTTGTATTACTTCAAAGTAAAGTACGCAGTTTAAACACAGCGCAAAGTGCGAACCCAATCGGCAGTATGTACCTAAAAAATGTTGGTCTTTTTTACTAGAGTAATACTTAATACTTTTTTTTGTATTTTTTTAAAACCTTAAAACGTATTTTGTTAAGCCTAATACAAACATGTTAACAACTACTAAAGGTTACAGTTGAATATTGAACCAAACTACAATAAAACAAAACAAAGATTTTCACCACAAAATCATAGCAAAAATTTTCTATATACTAGCAAAACATGTTTGTTGAATGAATTAGAAGTACATACTTGAAATTTTTAAAAAAATTAACTTATTTTGATGTTTTTTTAGCATTTAAAAACTTAAAGATATTCCGAAAAGAATTTGCGATCAACAAAAAGTGTTTGCTTCATCGAAACGACTAGCTACACTAACAGAAATATTTTCAAACGCAACTAGTCCTGAATAAATTTAATTAGCATTGTTTATTATATTCGTAAATATCGCTTTTTACATTTATGTTTCAATAATTGTTATGTAACTGTCAACTGCACTGTTTATCAATTTTAATAAATTTAAATTAATATATTTTAATCGTTGGATATGCAAATTTAAACTGCACTTAACTTTATTTCCTTTAAATAAATAAACTGTATAATGCTTGTTTTAAATATTGGATTAGATATAGAACTTTTAAGTTCTTTTTTTTAGTTTCTTCAACTTATGCTTTGCTCAAACTTAATACATAGTTTTTTAAAATGTATAACAATATTATTTTAAATTTTCTTTTAGATTTAATTTACATTTTCAAAATAAAAAGTTTTTTAAAACCAGCGTTATCAGCTAAAAAAAAGTGTGATCCAACCTAAGCGGCAAGTCAATGATAATAAACATTAGTAAACTTTTATTACTTCTTTTAACAAAAACAGCTTTATTAACTACAAAGCTTTCGCTAAACATTCGAAAAACTACCAGACTAAGCTTTGAAAGAATTGTTTTACCAACACGTTTATTTTTGACTAAAAATTTTTGAAAAGAATTGCTTTTTTGAATTGCAGATAATACATACAAAATAGTTTATGAACTACTGATAATAACTTTGTACTCGATTTTCGTACACAATTATTAAGAAATAAACTTTACTCAAAATATGTTATAAAGTTCTAGTAATATAATTTTGAATTTTTTTTTGTTGATTGTGTGTTCATCTTTTGAGTATTACTGTTTAATTTAATCACAAAGCTTCAATTTATATGTTTACAGTAGCTTTTGGAAGCAGTAAATAAACACATGTATAAAGAATGTAGTGTTTTGTATCAAATAACCTTACAAAACGTCTGTTTTTTAAAATCATGAGGCATGTTTTTCACTGTCGTCAGAATATTCAATGTAATAGAAGATTTTTAACCCGTCACTTTTATTGTAAGCGTCTGTCACTTTTATTGGTGTTATAATGTTAAAGTAATAAAACAATTATATGTGAAATGGTGTGGTTTAAAAGCAGTATGTAAAACTAACTCATCACATTTTTGAATCATATAAAAATGAACATAGTCGAGTTCAGTGCTCTGTTTCTGTTTGCCACATCTCTATACTTGTTTGTCGCAAATGTTCAGCATTACCGCGCGCAAGAGCGGACCAAATCAACGAATTCCATAAACGCGCTCAGAGCCGTTTCAATTTTGCTTTTGAGCTTGCAGTCGTTCGCCGTCATGGTCGTTGTTGTTTTCACGAGTTTCAACGATAAAAAAAGTAATTTTTATTGGAACGGAATGTCTAACAGAAGCTTCATTTATGAGGGGAACCGGACCAACGAAACAGAAGTGAAAGAGAAAGGTTCAAACTCGGCCTACAAGCTGGTCAACATATTTTTTGCCCTGCTCTACAGGCTCCTCGTTGAGCTCATGCTCGTGTCCAGGGTCAGGTTTATATTCAAGAAGGTGCCTTTCTGCTGCAAGCGGGTCGAGCTAAGGTGCGTGGTGTGCATCTACCTCGCCACCTTCCTCACAACCGTCCAGTTCCTCAGCCACGTCAACTTTGTCGTCATCGAGAGAAAAGTCCTTTTCTTGATCAAGAGTATGATGTACTGCGGCAACTTGCTGTGCAAGCTGTACTTTGTGCGCTGCTCACTAGTCACCTTCAAGTCGTTCCGGATGCTAAGCAAGAAAATATTCAACCGCCAGAGAGCATATGTGAGGAGAATGAAGTCGTGCATGATGGCGTACGTCATCAATGACGTCACTCTGGTAGCGGTCATCGGCGCTTTGAAGGGTTTAAACGCTTTCAAGTACGAGGGGTCGGTCATCATAGTGGTGTCTCTCTTCTCGAACTGCGTCGACTTCGCCATACTGCTGTGCACCTACAACAGGTGGAGAAGCATACTGACTTTGTATTATTGCGAAAAGAAAAGTGAAAAATCTAAGGGAAGTAAAAAGTTATCGGAAAATTGCAAAAAAGAGCAGGCAAGGTTCAAACAAAAGACTTTGCCGATGAAGTAGAATTTGTAGTTGTTGTAGTTTTTTTTAATTTTTGATTAACGAAAGTGTTTCTAAAAATTAATAATTCCATTTGTGTTAAAGTTTTGTTATTTGAAACTTAATTTGTCAAAAAAATGTTTTTCACTGTTAATGTATGCTAAAGAAATTTTATTATTAGAACGTTTTTAAATATGTTAATTTTTAATAATAAAATTAAAATTTTGTTTGATTTTAATCAGAAAATGTGAACACTCAATTTATCCAACTTAATGTTTGAGTTACATAGTTTAAAAATCTTTAACTGTTGTCAAATATAACTAAAAATAAATTAAAGTTACTAAATTATACAATTTCTAATTACAAAAAAGTAAAGTAGTTTATATTACTAAGAGTGCTTAAAAGTGTTTACCTAACAGGTAAAATATTAAAAAACTTATAAAGTTTTTTGAAAAATATTTTAAATGAACAAACGCAGTTATAATAATAATTTATTAATTGTTATAGAGTTAGATAAATAAGTATATACTTTCAAATCCTTCATTTTACCCATAATAACCTATTCTAAAAGTAAAAAGTAAAAGCTTTTGTTTTAACATTGGTAATATTTTGTTTAATTGTCTTTTGTTGACTTGATTTAAACTAGTCTAAAATTTGTTTTTATATTAATAGGTTAAAAAAAACAAGTATACGAAATCGTATAATGAAATGAAAAATTACAATACAAAGAAATAGAAACAATTTAATTTATAGAAGGTCAATAACTTAAGTTTAAAAATGTTAATTTTAAAATAGTTTAAAATGACTTTAATGATTTGTTATAGATAGTTTTTTGAAAGTTATAAAGTTGTAGTTTTATATATATTATAACAAATAACAAATAAAACTTGATGTTTTATCAGTGTTTAATAAAAATCTCACTCGCTTGTAAGTGTAAGTGAAAACTATGAACAGGCTAAAGTTAAAAACACTAAATAGCTACTAAAAGTACTTTTAAAAATAAACGTTTTATACTAACTTGAATTAAATTTTTGTGGCTATGCTTTTTTAATTCATATATCAAGTAAAAAACAAACAAATAAGTAAACACTTTTAAGTTTCGCGTCGTAAGAAGCCAAAACGGTTGCAAAATAAAACCATAATCAAAGTATAAAACTAATTATGACTTAAAATTAAGGTAGTTTGCTTAAAATTAAAGTACTTAATTACTAGCTTTGTTTAACCTTTTCTTTTTTTTCTACTCTTGACTAGCACTTAAAAATTAAAAGCAAAATAACTAATTGCGAATTAGAAATCACTAGTCATGTTTCAATACTTTGATAGTTATAATTGCGTTTTTAGCATTTTTACTGAAGGTTAAATTTATTGTTATAAATGTTTAAAAGCTTGGAAGCTAATTGTATTTAAACAAATAAAACTTTAATTACGTGAACTTATTCAGATTAATTTTTTTATTGTTTTTAAAAATCAAAAAAAAAATTAATAAAACTTTTTATACCAAGTTAAACTAAAACATGAAGTTCCAGCAACTTGTATTTTGTTAGCTTATTATCAAAAATTTTATTTTTTTACTTTCATTCATTTTTTTAGGTAATATTTTTTATTTCTTAAAATAGCTCAAGTGTTTAAGTTTGTCATTTTAACCTAATTTCAACAAAAAAAAGAAACACAAACTTGCTAAGTTTAATTTTTACAAATAGGCTAAATTTATTAATAAATTATTGTTATTGCTTCAATATATAATGTATTATTAGAAACCAGGTTTTCCCAAACTTTTTTTCATACGGCCCCCTTTAAAGAAATTAAAAAACTATGGTCCCACAACAACATTACTTAAAAAACTGCCATTAAAAACATCTAAAACATTTTTTCGCTCTTTATCAACAACTCCAGAATATTTAGTGTAAGTTATTTTTGACCTCATGGCAACCCTGTGGCTCTTTTACTGCTCATTCTTACTGAATATCTGTTATGGCTCCCAAGGGTGCCACTTGACCCATTTTGGGAAACCCTGTTGTAAACCAATAAGATACTCAGTAAAAAATATCCTTGTATTTATCAGTATTATTCTAAAACAAATGTTCATAAAATTATACTTGACGATTTTCTTTTAGTATATTACTAAAACTATACTTCATAAAACAACTAAAATAGGTTTAAACATTCTTAAAAAACTAACATACTTTAAAATAAATGTTTTAACGCGATTAAGTAGTCTAAATAAATTTTTTTATTTAAAAATTATATGTCGTTAGACATGCTATCTGTCTTTTTTATTTATATATGCTTATAACGAATGATATATTTCAAATACAAGGTTTTTTTTCTTCAAACATCGTTTAAAATTTTTCTAGGTATTTTGATTTAAAAACAAAAAGTTATTTTTTTAAGAAATTCTAAGGTTTTAGATTATATATATATATATATATATTATATATATATATTTTATATATATATGTTTTAGAATATATATAGTTACATAAAAACATGTTTGTTTTTTTTCTAAAAAATTTTTATGCTTAAATTAATTATGTATAGTTTTTACTGATAACTAGCTTGTACAAAGTGTTTCTAGTCTTATTACTTACTTTTTATTAATATTTCAAAAACAATAATGGTCATTTATTTTGAGAAGCTTATAAAACCTTTTTTAGTATTTCATAAAATTAAATCATTGCCAACTACAATATCATTTAACTATTATTAACTAATTAATTATTAAATACTTTTTGATTAATGCATCTTAACTTGGCAACCATTATGTAAGATTTTGTATTGCAAAATTACATTTAATAAAACTTAGGTTGTCATTAAAAAGTTATTCTCATAATATGTTCTCATAAACTGAGCTTCTAGAGGCATACATTATAAGAAATATGATGACAACGTAAGAGAATTAACAAACTCAGAAAAATATTAGATGTTGAAAGTCTGTATATAAATAAATTAAGTCTATTAATGTTTAAGTTTAACAATATCTGTACCAGCTAACTTCAATACTTACTATAAAAGTGTAAAAAATGTCTATAATTATTATACGAGGTCATCAGAAACAAATGTTTTCTTACTTAGATTCAACAGCAAACTAATTCATAAATCGCTCTTATGCCAGGGTAGTGAGATTTAGATTAAGCTACCATTATCTTTAAAAAATATAAGTCATTGTGAAAAGTTCCAGGATTATCTTAAAGTTATTTACTAAATAGTGCTTTTCAAGGTCATTAGTGATCATTGCTACTCGTCTATTTACTTTTGTTTAACGAGTTAATAGCATTTGTTATTTAATACACAATTTTTTTGTTCAAATGTTAATTTGTTTGGTTACGACAACAGTAATTTATTCTAGATTGCAAAATTTTCTATCCGGTTATTCTTAACATTATTTTTTAAGATTACTACTTTGAATTAAGTTAAGAATACTTACAAACTTTTTTCCTTTTATTTTTTTTTGTTAGCATGCCAATGTTAAAAATAGTTATAGATGTAGACACTTTAATAGAAAATGAAGTATTTAAATAGTAAGCAGAGATAACTGATTCAAGCAAACTTATGTTAAAAAATCTCATTTTCTAAGGAAATCATAAAAAGCAAAAGTTCTTCTTTTTATGTTTGAAAATATTGTTTGCTTTACTTTATTGCAATTTTAGACTTAGACAAGTATTCAAAATATAGAAAAGTATATTTTGAAATAAAAAGAATTCTGTTTTGACTATAATTATATTCATTATTGTTGAAATCATTATTGTTTTTTTTTTCTTTTTTGATTATTTTTCTTCATATTTTCATTTATGAAAATTAAGTTCAGTTATTGCAAAAATTACTTCCTTAAAATTCATTAAAAAAATTACATCAGTTTATTAAACTATTCAACTTGGTTTTACTGTTCAAGTTTAATTATTGAATAAAATAAAAATAACCTTTTTAGCACAAAATACTTATAAATTTTTTTTTGTAAAAATATTTCAGCGTATTACATTTTACTTTCTTTAAAGAAGTTGTAACTTATAATTCAAGTACTCACACGTTTGTTATTAGTGTTGTTTATCTTCTTTTAAAAGTTTGTTAAAAGTTATATATTTTTTTTAGTTCTTATGTTACTAAACAAGACTCATAGTACATTATTACAAAGTTCAGTAAATTTTCGTTTAGTTTTATTTTCTTTCGTTTGTCTTTTTGATTAACGGATTGTTTTATTACTAAAGATTTAAATATTTAAATAATAAAAAAGCTATGTGTAATAGCTCGTAAAAAACTTTATAAGCATGTGATGTACGACTCGATAACCAAAAAGTTCCTTTGTAAGATTTCAGGTCCTTAGACTAAACTTTTTGAGCGTTTTTATTATCGTTCAATAAACAATATATTTTATTCATTAATATCGTTTCTTTTTCTTATTAAGTGTATAAATGTTACAGCATTTATCTCTAAATTTTTATGTATAAAATTTAAGTAAAATTATAATAGAATTGACTTGTTTAAAATTATTAGGAAGTTATACAATAGTTTATTTATCTATTCAAATGTAAAATTCAATTTATTATACAAGTAAAATTATTAAATTAAAAAAACACTTTTAGCACAAAAAAATGATAAAATTTAACGTAAAAATATTTCAGCGTATTACATTTTTACCTTCTTAAAAAAGTTGTAACCTATCATTCAAGTACTCAATGTTTGCTGTTATTATTGTTTGTCTCCTTTTATAAGTAATTTAAAATCATATATTTTTTCTTAAGTACATTTTTAAACACAAAATTCGGTTAATTTTTGTTTATTTTTATTTTTTTCATTTTATTTAATTGATTGTTTCATTAATTAATATTTAAACACTTAGATGACAAAAAAATTTTGTGTTATAGCTCGTAAGAAACATTATAAGCATGTGGTGTACGACTCCATAATCGAAAGGTTCCTTTGTACACCAGGTCCTTAGACCAAACTTTTTGAGCGCTTTTATTATCGTTCAATAATATTCATGTTTAGAAGAAGTATTTTAAAGAACGATTGAAGTAAAAAATCGTTGAAATGTACTGATTTTGTTTGATTTAAGTTTTCTATATATTCATGAAGACAAAAACTTATAAACTTTTATAGGATTTATAAACTAATCAATTAAAAATGATTATTTTGTGGTAAGGTAGTTTTCTTGATAGTTTTATTTTATGAAAATTTACTCTTTTAAAAACAACATTTTCTAAATTAAAGTTTTTAAGTAGAAACTTTTATACTCAGACGAAGCACTATTAAGAAGAAATACTCATAAATATCAGCAAACTTTGCAGCTTTTTTGACAAAAGTGCTTCATGAAAGCTATGTTTGAAGCCTTTTCACAATAGCCTCTCTTTTGCCAGCGATTGCACTGTCTGTATTTATCCCTGCAATCTGAAAAATATTTGCTTGATTAAAAAAAATACAACCTTACAAGTTAATAAATCCAAGCTTTGCTGAAGAATATTTATGAAAGAAAATGAGATAAAGTCCAAAGCTCTAAAAAAAAACGTGTAAGCAGATGTTTTTATGATTTGGTAAAAATATATGCAACTTTAGATAACCCTAATCCCGGTGCGCTTCTTCACAAACAAACCTTTGGCACACACCATTTCGCCTTGACTGACAAAACCGTTTTCAGTGCAAGTTGTACTGGTTGCCCCCGTTGGTTTGTATCCTACCCCGCACTGGAGATGTGCTACTTCTCCAACTCCGAATAACTCAACAGGGAGCAATTCTTCTTCGTAGAATCCTTCGCCTTTGATTTCCGGAAGGTCGTCGATTGTGCATCCCTCTGAAATTTTTTTAAAATATGTTTATTTTTTTAAAACACAAATATGATAGACTATTTAAGTCTCTAAATGAATAATAATAAAGGGCTCAAATAAAAACGTTAGCGATATAAATAAAAAGATGTTCAGATACCAAACATTTACTAGTAATACTTCATTTTCACTGCTTTGTAGCAGATCTTCAGGTACAATAATTAAACGTTAATAGGTTATGTTTTTCAAATCTTCCTTTTTATTTGTTTTTTTTTCGTCGTAAATGCTTGATATAGTTGTTTTTTTAATATTTTTCCTAACACATACTAATGTTTATAACTACTTACCAATTTAAATACTATTCATTAGCTACATATATATACATAAAATTCTTTAGATCGTCGTTTAATTGTTGTACCTGAAAATCTGCTATAAAGCAGTGAAACTGTAGTAGTACCATAATCGTTTGGTTTCTGAACGTCTTGTTATTGTTTTTAAAACAGTTGATTACTTTGTTGAGTAGGTAAAAACCTCTGGTATTGACAGCTTTATATATTCTTAAAACTATGATTTAATTGCATTTTATTAAAATCTTTTTTTCTAAAAATAACTTTAATAATTGCCCATCTACATTTTTTATCACCCCTTTACTAGTTAATTACTTATTAAAATTTTGCCCCCTTGCTAGTTGTTGCTTAAATTTCCCAAAGAAGGCGATGTTATCCTCTTATGGGAAACTCTGATTTAAAGCTGATAATCATCCTTTTGTTTATACAGCTGACTTCGTTTATTGTTTTCCATTTACTCATGTTTGCTCCTAATAGAGATTTTAATAAATTTATAAAACATAAAGATCTACAATCACAAAAAGTAGCCTAACGTTTAAGGAAAATATTTATACTAAGCTAAGTTTTGCATAAAAATATAAACAAGCCTGAATTTTACAAAAAAATCAAACTATCCTGAGTTGTCCTAAGTGAGTGGCTATAAAATAGAAATGTTATTCGCTGAACATACTTTTAATCGGTTTGAAAAATAAAATGAAACAAAAATGAAAGATTGGATAAAGTACCATGTTCAAGCCTATTTTTTACTTGCTTTATACCAGGGTTTTCTAAAATTTTCTTTATCGTCCCCTTGTTAGAAGTTTTTAAAACAATTTCCCCCTTTGTTAGCTAATTATATGTTTACTTTTTCGCTGCATTACATGTTCATTGTCTACTTTAAGAAACCCTATTTTATACTAAAAACTTACTTAGGGCATCTACTTAACTAAGTAATCAAAAAAAAAATACGGGTGCAATTGAACCCGTCGCCATGGAAACCAGGAAAGCACACGCAGTTGAAACCACCATCGGTGTTCAAGCAACCAGCTGACTCGTGACAACTCGCCGTTTGTAGCTCGCATTCGTCAATATCTGAATTATGTAAAACGATTTTTAAATTATTAACAAAAGACTACAGGATAGTTTAAATTCTTATAAATATACTAAAGGTTCCGCATCTCAAAAATTAATGAGTGTTTAAAAAAAAACTTTTCTGTAGGTCAAGTTAAAAAGATTATAATGGTATAATAAAAACTGACTTTTTTAAAGATAAAGTTAATAGTTAATAAAAATTATTACTACGTATTAGTAAGTTTCAAAGCTTATTTTAGCCAAATCTAAAAAAACGCTTAAAATAAAAATAAATGTTCATAGAGGTCTAACTAATAAGGTTAAGGTGGTTTTATATTCTGTTTTAAGTAATAAAAACTCAGAATTATTAAATTTGAATTGTCGGAAGTTGAACAGCGGTTAACATTAAGCAAATAGTCAGTTTATGCGTTATAAAATCAATTAGTGACTGTAAAAGATAAATGCTGGTTTACTTTACACAGTATTTTCTAGTTTAATATACTGATGATTTTTTTTTTTTATTATTAAAACCTTACTACAAAATCATATTCATTTAATGTTTATTTAACTGAGAAAAAATGCTAAAACAGTGAACATTTTGTTTACTTGACTAAAAAAATGTGTATGACTGTAATGTAAAGACTAGTCTTATTTTTATGATAGGTAAAAAATTCGGGTAGCTGTCTAAATTGCGCGAGCGTACAAAATTGCACGAGGGGACAAAATTGCACGAAAACACAAAATTGCACGAAGTTACTTTTGCACGAAGACTAATTTGCACGAGAGCGCAAAATTGCACGAAGATATAAATGCACGTAGACAAAATTGCACGAAGGTTCACTTTTGCACGAAGAGACTTTTGCACGAGGGTATTATTTTGCACGAGCAGACAATTTTGCACGCAGACACTTTTGCACAAAGGGTCATTTTTGCACGAGTGACAATTTAGTACAGAGGGTCAGTTTTGCACGGATTTTGTTTCCTTCCCAGGGACGGGCCAAAGTTGCGCGTAGACATTTTTGCACGAGAGGACAAAATTGCATGAGAAGACTCTTTTGCACGAAAACGTTTATTTAATATTTTAAAAATAAAAGAATCATAATTAAAAAATTTAATAACTAAATAGTAGAAAAATACGAAAAAAAATTATATAATATTCAGAAAAATAGCTAAAAACTGGATTATAAAGTTTAATAAGTAAGTAATAAAAAATTATTTTAAAAAAATAAGTAAAAAATTTAAGCAAAAAAATAACAAATCAAATAATAATAATTATAAAATAATAACTAAAAAAAAAAAGTACATATAATATTTTTAAGTAAAAAAATATATTTTCAAGTAAAAATAAAAACTAAATGTTATTTAGAATAAAATAAATAATAAAAAGAGTCAGAAATTAAAAAATAAAATAACTAAATAATAAATAAATTAAAAAATAATAATAATAATAAATAAGATCTATAAAATTTAAAATTTATAAAATTAATTTATAAATACATTAAATAAATCTTCAAAACAAACGTTAATAAGATTAATAATAAAATTCAAAATAAATGAAATAAATAATTAAATAAATTTAAAAGAAATAAAATTAATTAAAAAAGTCAAAATGAACAAATTAAATAATAAACAAAAGTCAATCAAAAAAAATGTATAAACAAAATAAAAATTTTTTTATAAAATTAGACTCTAACCTTTATTAAAATATAATTACCAAAAAGAGTTTTGTTTATATTAATAATTTTTTTTTGTTAAAAATAGAAATTTACTAATTGGAGCTGTTGTATTATTTTGTTTGTTTTATTTTAGTCGAAAGCTTGTATCTCCTTTTTTTTCTAAAAACGTAAGAAGCAAATTGCTTCTGACATGACAGTCCTTTTTCGCAAGTCTGGGTTAGATAAAGAGAAAAAACAGAGCAGGAGAAACTTAAGAGCTAATTAGAGTAAAACGCGTGCAAATAGTGATGCAACTAAGATAAAGTTAAGACCAGGGTTTCCCAAACTCATTTACTAAATCGGCCCCTTTTCAAAAATTTGAAAAAAATCGCCCCCCTTGATTTTATAAAATAATTTTTCTCTTAAGTATGAAC
>NW_028139296.1:0-22813 GCF_965202585.1 Thalia democratica
GAACTTTTTGCTTTATTCTTAATAGTACTTTGATAAAATTACATTTTTTTTTAGTTACAAAAAAGCTTCAACTTTACTTTTTTACAATTCAGGCATTTGTTTTTAATTAAATAAAGTTAATGAACTATAATTTATAGAAAGCAGTCATTTAAAGTTTCTATTTATTTTTAATAGTAGTATACTGTCTGTATTATTTGTCTGAATCAGATTTAATAAATAATAAACATTAAAGCACGAATAAAACTATAAACAGCAAAATAAACAAGAGTAATTAGGGTAATTATAAAAACTACATATTTTTCAGATATTATACCTTCTAATTAGATTATCAATAGGTAACTGCTCAATAAAAACAGTTTTTTATTCTTACAAATACGTTTGCAATTTAGTTTTTGGCTTTCAATGTAAACGGAATGCATAAATATAATTCAAAAACAACATTTATTATGTCTTAAACATTATACACACAGAGCGTAAACTATATATATTGATTTTTTTTAATGTTCAGTATGAACAAAAATAGAAAAATCGCTTTTCATGGGGTTCAGAAGGATGCTAATAAAAAACAGGATGTTACGTAATAACCAAACAGTTCCTAAATGAAAAAAAAAAGACGTTTAAAGCCTACAGTGCTTAAATAACAATTAAGCAATGTCGAAGTATTCGTACTACTATTTGACACCGGTAAAAAAACGCTAAAACTCACTTTAGTTCATATTTAACTGAATATTTAACATTGCATTATAGGTTTCGAAAAAGTTTAAAATAAAAGGAGTTTTTTAAACGGTGTAAAATTTTCCATACACAGCATTAAACTTACACACAGTGCAGTTTAAAAAAAATAATTTAACCATATTTTACACAATAGTAGTTTGTTATAAGAAATTACTATAAAACTCTTTATATATTATTACAATAAAAAAACTTAGACCTGTTTTACTTTTTGTTTACCTTTTAAAAAAACTTAAACTGTTTTATAAATAGCCTTTTATCATTCTTAAAAAAAAAGTTTTTTTTTTATACTAGTTTACAATTTATTACTACATAACTATTAAAGTAGCGTTTTAAATATCGAACGCGCGAAAATTATAAGCAGTGCGTGCATCTGGCCAACATAGTGACGTAATAATCTAAAAACGCTTCGTGAAACTAAACTTGTCGTGTCAACAAACTTTTTAGTGAAATTAAACTTGCTGAGCAAAGAAGTAACGTATTTTGGTTTTAAATTTTATTGATAGTTTAAACTAAGAAGTTAAATTTAATGAAACGAAAACAGTTTTTGAACAACTTTCATTGTCACTAAACATTAATTTATTATTATCTTTTTATTTAACTACAAAATAATTTTAACTAAAAATTTTAACTTATATTCGGTTTTAAATTTTCTTACAACTTTAGCATTTCGGATTTTTATAGTTTAGGTTTTGAACTTAAGATTAGACTTAAAGGTTGTATAAAATTTAAATATTTGTTTTTGATAGCTTTAAGCAATGTTTGAACAACAATTTTAGAAATTTTATACTATATATACGGTTATTTACTGAAAATTCCCGCAACAAATCGTCATTAAGTTAGCAGTTTGTTATATGCTATTGATTGCAGTTGTTTAATTGCGTATAATATTTTTGTTAAAGCTCGAACTTTTGGATTATTACGTCACGTTGGTGATAAAACGCACAAATCAATTTTCTCCGGATGGCACGTTTAAATTATTTCATTTGTTCAGTTATGTTACTTTAAGTATTACTAAGTTTGCCATATTCGATAACTGCTACTATTTGATGAGTTATCTGAAAGAAAAAATAAAAAGTTAGAAGATTCTCTGAAAAATTGAAAGCTTAACTAAAAAGCTTCCTGAAACATTTATTATTTCATTATAAAACAAGAACAAAAAAATTCAACTTTTAATACTTAATGTTTATATTTAAACAGGTAAAACACTATTTGTGAATACATATAGTATAGTGAAATAGCTATATTAAGTTTGTTCCAATGTTTACATAATAGTTCAAACGACACTATTTATATTATATAATACTAATTGGTTAAGCTAGCTAAATTATTATCTTTAAATTATTTCAAAACGTATTTTTCTATCAAAACTTTTACTCTATAAATTTAAATTCCAAAATCTTTTGATGTTATAGTTAAATCTCATTAAGCCGAATGAATGAATTTGATGAAGTAAAGAATAAAATATTTTTGCTTCAAAACAAAGTTATGTAACCTAATGTGTTTGTAATAAATGATTGAGGTTTTTAGCAGATGCTAAATACATACATATGCTCGCGTATTTAGTAATTGTTTTACAGCACACTAGATTAACTTTCTTAATTTAGCTACTTTTTTTAAGTCTTGTAATAAAAAACTAATTATTTTAAAACTAGAAACATAACCTACAGCACAAAACTTATAAAATAGTATTAAGAAAATATTTATCAGAAAAATTAAAAAGGGGTTCACGACTATTCAAATTCGGACAATTCAAGTTCCGACAATTCAAGTTTTTTGAAAAAAATTGAAAGGACCACAACTAGAAAAGTAATGTATATTTGTCAAATATGAAAAATATATATGTAGGTCTTATTAATATCTACAAGCCACTTTATTATTTTTGGAAAACATTAAATATTTTTTGATGTATGGCTTAAATAAAGTAAAAAACATAGTTGTTTTTAGTAGTTTTAAAACACTGTAAAAAATATTTAAGATTTTGTAAAAGAATAATAAAACGGCTTGTAGATATTAATAAGATCTACATATATGTTTTTTTTCTTATTTTCAAAATTATATTACTTTTTAAGATAGAGTATTTTAAATATTTTTTTAAGAATTTGAGTTGTCGGAATTTGAGTTGTCCGAATTTGAATTGTCATGTTACCATCTGAAAAATAAAAAAGTATAAATAAAAAAAAGATGGGTTTTTATATTAAAAAATATAATGACATTTTAATTTACAAAACTCAAATAATAAGTGATAGCATAGAATTGATTATTAAAAAAAAAGTTAAGAAAATTTGTAGACTAATAAATTAATTTAAAAAATTTACTCATAATTAAAAACCAAACTTGAAAATTGTAAAATATGAACAAGTAAATAACTAAAGAATATGTGAATCGACTACCACTTAGTTGTTTAGTTTTGCTTTTACTAACATTTTGCTGTTATTTTACAAACTAAAACACTCATAAGTCTTTTATCATTTTATTTTAAGCGCTCACTATAAATTAAATAAAAACAAAAGTAAAGTTAAAAATCATATAATTGTATAAAAGATGTACTAACTTTTACATATATTTACACAAAATATTCCAAATCAAATTTTATGGTTGTTTTATTTAATTGATCATTTTATTTTTAATATTTAAATACCATACATTTTCTTGTTATTTTATCCTATCTTTACTTAAATACGCTACTAACTTTTAACAGTTTGATCTAAAAACAAATCACGAAATTTTTTTAGCTAATATTTTTTAAAACAATGTTTAAAACAAGATAAAGCAATTTTAAAAAAACATACAAAAATTGTTAAATAACAAAATATTCTTATAAGCGCTAATTCTTTACCTGAAAATTTAACTGACGTAACAACCAAAAGAATGTGTTATTTTAAAATAGAGCATACATATAATGTTTAGATATTTTTTACTACTAATTCAGTGAACGCAATTTTTGAACCTAATTGACACTTTATTTAAAACGGGTTAAATTCCCGTTCTAATACTAAATACTCAAATTAAAGTGTTTAAACAAAAAAATATATATAATTCTTCTTTCAATGAACTTTTGAAGGGACCCATTCGAAACTAAAACCCCCGTTTCGATGAAAGTTTAATGAAAAGCTAAGCAAAAAAACGTTCTTTAGAATAAAAAAAGAAGTTCCACGTTAGCATTCAAGAAATTGAAAATAATTGATTTTAAAATTTGGTTAAAAAATTAAGTTACAAGTAAGTCCATTAAAGCTAAGTTAACGCTCGTGTTAAAAATAGAATAAAAATTATATTTTGTATAATATTTCAACAATTGATTCTCTTAAATTAGAATACTTTTTAACTAAAGTTTTTTAATTATTTATGTGAATGAGTAAAAAAAACTGTTTGATACTATTTTAACTTAGTAGTTTTCTAACAAAAAGAAATTTGTTAACTTAATCGTTATATAATTTTACTCTTCGGTAATCAACTAGTAAGTTAACTTAAGCGAAATTTTAAAAAACATATAATTGTGTAACTGAGTAAAAAACTTAGTTAGATAAATTTAGGTTAGGGTTAAAATGTAGAATTTGTTACACTAGATAGTTTTTTATAATACATCTTTTGAATTGTTTGCAGCTTTTTTAGGTTATTTTTCGTAAAAGTAGTTTAAAAATTATCTAGTTTAAAATGAATTTAGAAGTATAGAATAATCAATTATTATAAGTTCATTAAGATTTTGTAGAAAAATATAATTTTTCATGTTTTTTATTTGTAATAAAGTAAAAAAAATAAGTACTAGTTGATAGCAACTTATATATTTCACAGGTCAATAATATTACAAAATTTCAAATAAACTTAATTTACTAAAACTAAAAAATCAAAGTTTTGTTATTAGAATAATTTATTAGTAGCTTCTATTTTATTAGGAAACGAAACAACATGCACAAAAAACTTCTTCGCACAAAATGTTTCTAAATTTTTTAGTTCTTTATGTTTATATTCAAAATTAAACAAATATTATAACTTTAATGTCAGCCTTTCTTAAAAAAGAGTGAAAGTATAACCCAAAAAAGTAAACTTGTTACAATTACAACAAATTCATTTGAAAATTAAGATTTTATGTACACTAACATACCTATTTTTACAACTAATAACTTATGATTCATGCATTCTTTATTTTAAGCTGAAACCTTAGATTTATTTAATCTAACACAATAAATAGTAGAGTATTTTTTATTGCTATAAATCAGTTATTAAATTGCTGAGTGAAAAGTACTTTTGAAATATTTAAAAAAAAATTACGATAACCTTTGACATAACAATAAATAGTTTATTCTTTATTTCTTTTTTACATATGCTTTACATTGAAAACTATGTAGATAAAAATTAATGAATTTTTTTTTACAAATATCAAAAGTTAATTTAACTTAAACGAATTTATAAATCCGTACAAAAATTGCATTCGCGCTTAAACTTTTGTTCAATAGAAACTAATTTAACAACTCTTGGCTCATACATCTGTTAAATTTAAACACGGGAAATTTTCGATTATTACGTCACTATGTTGCTCAGAAGCACGAATCGATAAGTTTGTTTAAACAGTTTACATGTTATATAAACGTAAAAAACTGTTCTAGTTTTTAATTTTAAAAATTCTAATTAGAACAGAATAATTATTTTTCTGTGCAATCTATACTTACATTTGATTGACAGTTTAAACCTTTACTCAATTTAAAACTAATTACTTAAAATATAAAAACAAAGTCTATTTCATAAAATAATTAAGAAATGTATGATTAGAATTTTATTTTAAATTTTGCACTAACATCGTTTTCTATCGTTGGTTATTTTTTATTTTGACCAAACTTAAACTTAAAATTTTTAAATGCGCTTCTTACTGCTTTTGTGACGTAGTGTTGTTTGAAGTTATTCAATTCTTTGACAAGCATATTTATAATAACTTCAGTTATCCATATTTAGTCGACATTATCTGTTTTATAACAAAGAAAATAAACAAGTTAATTTACTTTTTAAACTAATTAGAAAACATATTAGGCAATCTAACTTTATATATGTATGTATTATGCGTTAATGTGTTTAAATTTGTTTTATACTACATTAATACTCAATCAAGTGAGTTATCCTAGTAGAATATTTTTGTAGTTGAAAGCAAATTAAATTGATTTGGAAAATATCAATTTACTAAGATTGTACTCTATTTTTATAAATTTATGCGTATAAACTTCAGTTTTAAAAGCTATGCAAGTAAACTGTACAAGTTTAAAGTATTTTCAAAGTATTTAAATTATTATACTAAACTTTATTTGTAAAGTATTGTTCATACAAAACTGCAAGAAGATATGAACAAAAAAAAAAGTATTTTTTGGACTTTTTTCAGATTGTATTCCAGATCTTTTCAAAATCAAGATTCGTTTTGTTGAACAATCTTTTAGAAGTTTTTGATAACTAACTTAAATATACTGTATAAACTTTAAAAGTTGTCTTAGTCGAAACGGAATTTATACTCCGTACAAGTAATATTTTCAATTTCTATTAGACTGTCAATAAAATTAACTGCTATCTTTTAATATCTGACCATATTCAACGCAGCAATTTCGTCAATTTGCATCGGAATTACGTCATATAATTGATAATTAGAACTGTTTTAAAATTTTAATAAACTAATAAATTTTAATTACAACTATTTTAACTTATAACTTAAAACTACCACACTTATGCAGTTTTCCTTTTACTCTGGATTTTTTTTATCAAAAATTTTAGATCTTATTCAACTTAAGTATAAAAAACAAGTGACTATAAATTATATACATTCGACTTGTAAAGTAGTTACTATAGATTATTCAAAAAGTTTAAAACTTAAAAAACCCAGCTTTGAATTAATCTTACACTTTAATACCTCTTAATAACTCAAAAGAGCTTAAAAGAGCTTTAATGCAGCTGTGATTGATAAATAAAGACAATTTTCAGAAAGTCATTCTAAAAAATCTTAACACAAACTTTCACAAAAACATACAAAATTTATCACTAAACAATTTTTTTTACAGTTAACTTGTATAGTTAACTAGTAAGTTGTGTTGAAGCATACTTTTAGAATTTCAAACTTTGTAATGCTTAAAACTACATTAGATATAATGGATTAAAAGTTTAAGTAAATTGTTAATTTTTTAAATACTGTGGTAAAGCAGAAATCAAAGTTCTATTAGTACGATTGATAATTTATTTTTAAACACAACATAAAAACTACAAGCAAAACACACTTTGTCCATCTGGTTAACGTAGTGACGTAATAATTCAATAATTGCCCGAGTCAACAAACTGTTTCAGTGAAAATAAGTTATTTCAGAAGCACTTTAGATTTAATTTCCAAAACATTGTTTATTATGAATTTAGAAAGCAGTTTAAAGCACTGTTGTAAAGTATTTAAATAAGTTAGACTTATATAAATAACACCAAAATGTTAGTATTGTGTATGAATTAAAAACTTAGTTGTGAATTTTATTTTAGAATACTGTTGTGCTTAAAGCCTTAAACAAGTTAAAAATATCTTAAGATTCCTTTTTAGAATATTTTGATAGAATATTAAACGTATACTTAAAAAAATACAATAGAAATACATAAGTTTAATTAACTTATCAAATTTATTTTTCAAATAATAACTAGAATGTTTGTAACTAGAAAGTTATTATAAAAGAAAACATTTCAATAAATAATTAATTTAGATTATGCAAAGTGTTTTTAAAACTTTTTTACTTTGTGTATAAAATTAGCTAAATAATTAATAAAATAAGTATTACCATTACGTACAAATTGTTATAGTATTGTTACATAAAGCAGTGTTATATTTGTTTAGACTTTTTTGTTACAGAATTTAAAACTTAAACTGTAAAATAAAAAATTGGACTATTTGATTTGTTTGATTTTATATAGCAGCAAAAAAAGTATTTTTTATGGTTTTAATAATTATTGACAAAATATTTATAACTTTTTTTACTTGTTTGTCTAAGTAGCTTTTATTGTGTTCAAACTTAATTTAACAATTTTTGTTGCTTAACATATAAAACATTAAAACTTAAAAATAATAATCTTAAATACACAGTTACTATTCATTTAAAAACAAAATCAGCTATTTTCTGTTTTTTTTTATTTTTGTTTTATTTCGTGTAAGTTTTATACGTTAATGTGTTGAATGCAACAAAGAAGATGTATAAAAACTATAAAAGCAGTATTTATTAATAATTTAACTTAAGCGCAGAGTTATCTTAATTATGTATTTAAAAAATATAGCAATTTTCTATTTAAATTTGTACAAACTAAATTAAATAATAGTTTACAAGCTTTATACTGAAAAACATTTTTTTTTCTTTTTTTGTTACAATATTTAACTGTATAAATATTGTTAGATGCTTTAAGTTTTAAGATATACCTATAGCAAGTTTTTTTTTCTGATCAATAACTACTACTATTACTGAAAAGCTTTCAAGAACAAAACTTTATCTCTCAAAACAATACTTAAAAATATTAAGTTTGTATCATTTGCTTTTACATGAAAACTAGCAAATAAAAAAAGTCAAAAAAAATTAACTGCTTTGTTAATTAAAGTAAACTGCAAAACGGTAGGTTACGTTTGAATTCTGCATTTTTTAAATGTTCTTTGTATTAGACGATAACAATAAAAACTACAGAGGTTATGTTTAAGATTGATATTTAGAGCCATTGAATTAAACCATAACGTTCTCTACACACTACACACTTTTTAAAATTTTAAACCATATAAGGTGTCTTAAACGAATTTGTCAGTCTGAGCAGAATTTTGACTTAATAAGCAATAAGTCGAGACAATTTTAAAAAATATACGGCGTTTAACCAAACAACAAGACCTTCTGTAATTAGTTTTGTTTTATTGTTTATTTATTTTAAGCGAGTGTATCTCGTCTAAGTTTTATTTTTCTTTTAAATACTCAAATTACAATTTTATTATGTTTTTAAACAAGTCTACTACTTATTTTAATCTGTTTACATTATATAAAATTAGGATTATAAACATAAAATTTTTATTTATACATAACAAATATTATTTTTATACTTTTAAAATTTTTAAGTTTTTAATTTAGTTTACCATTTCTTATTCTTTTCATTAAAAATATTGAAAGAAGTTAATAAATCTACAAAAAAAGTTCGTAAATCGTATTTCTACTTACTTTCCAGTCTTTTTTAACTAACTTCTATTTATAATGTCAATAAAATGTTTTTCAATATAAAATGCTTTTAACTATCCAAAATATTTTCTTTAGTTCTTCGTATTAATTTTTTTTTTGTTTTTCAGTATTTTGACTTTCAATTGAAAAGAGTGGTAGAATCTAAAGTTTGAAAGAAACATTTTTTTTGTTTAAACTTTAGACACAATAAACATGACTGTATTTTGATTTTGCAAGTTTGTTCAATAAACAGAATAGAAACTCGTATTAGAACCATATTTTATTTTAACAAAGGTTAAAATCCTATATTGAAAACCAGAATTTATACTAGTTTAAAAAATTTAAGTTTAAATTTAATTAAGTACGTTAAGTTTTGAAATAACTCACTTTTATTTTTATAATTTTATCCTATCTATACTTTGATATGCTACTAATTTTTAACACTTTGATTTAAAAACATCATGAAAAATTTTGAGTTACAGTTAACTATAATGATGTTTATAATTAGAAAAAGTTATAGGACAACAATTGTTAACAACATACAACAATTGTTATAATAACTAAAAATTGACATAAGTGCAAGTTCTATATCTGGAAACTGACATAACAACCAAAAGAATGTATCATCTCGAAAACAGAGAATACACAAAGTTTTTAGATGATTTTAGTTAACTAATTCAATGAACGCCTGATTTGCACTTAGTGGGCATTTAATTTAAAGCCTAATTTAATATTTTTAAATTTTTAAAGACTTTTATAAGATATCTCAATGTATTCACTATGCAAAATGAGTGGAAATGTTAACAGTTACCTTTTTATATAACTATCGATTGTTTTTTATTTTATGTTTTATTTATGCAGTTATTTTGAATTGAAAACTTTTTGGTAAAAATCAAAGTTCTTTTTCTCACATAACAAATTTAAACGTACTTTGTTAACTTCCGAAATTGTTTCTTAGACAACGGAACTTTCATTCTGTACAAATATTAGGATGATTTCAAAACTGTTTTATCAACGAATAAACATTCTAGACAAATCCTGCTCTATGCATCTGCTTAATTTATCCGCGGGAAGATTTTCAATTGTTACGTGACTATGTTATTTAGAAACAAATTCGAAAATCTCGATACTAAAGATACTTTTAAAGCTATAAATTCTAGATAAAAGTCGATTACTAGTATAATGTTTTATTTTAAATCTAAGAGCATCAAAAATTTATTGAAGTTTTATATTATAAATCTGTGTTAATGTTTTTGTTTAAAGTTTTTTTACCTTTAAGTAACTCAGATATAAAAATTCAATCATAAAGTAAACACTTAAAAAAAAATACTAATAGTGTTTAATAAATAATAAGTTTTAAAGGTTTTTTATTTTAAGATTTTTCGTATTATAAAAGCTCTATTTGAGCATGCCATTGTAAAATTTAATAATGTATCATTAACAATTATAAACATTTGTGTTGCAAAAACTTTAAAATAATAATTACTTTAAGTACTATAACCAAAAAGTAAAATTAAATTTATTAGAAAGATTTCTCACTTACTCGTACACATTTCAAACTACAAGCTTAAAGCACATCATCCATCTGGGCAGCGTAATGACGTAATAATCGAGAAACACCCGATTTAACAAACTGTTTAATTCAAAAAAATTTTATGTTTCAACTTTTTCACATTGCTTATCACAATTTTAAAGTATTAAATGCACTGCTCAAAAGTATTTATTTAAGTTAGACTTAGATTTATATAGGCCGAAAATAAATATAGCATGTCAATTAATTATTGATTTTAGTTTTAAAAGAATGTTATAACAAAAAACTAGAAGAGTTTGATTAAGTTTACAGAACTATTCAACGCCAGTCTTGTAGTTAATTTAACACTTTTAATACAGTTAACATAAACTTAAAGCTAATTAAGATTACAACATAAAAATTTTCAAGTTTGTCTTTCGTAAGGTTAAGTAGAAAGATTATTATTAAAAATATTTACAAAAAGACATTAGAGTAAATATTTAGTTTTGCTTTTATAATTGTTGTTTAAATTTTCAGGTTCGTAGTCAACATTAGCTAATAAACTACAAATTATAAATATGATTTATATTCGTATTCATATAATTGTTTTTACAAAGTAGTTTTAACTTCGTTTAAACATTTTTTATGCGACAGAAATAAAAATTAAAGTTATATAAAACAAATTTTCACTAAGTGACTAAGTGAAAATAGTTTTCATTGCAAAAGATTTTATTCCAAATATAGGTAATATAGAAGTACTATTTTAAAGCTTTTAGAAATATTGAAATAAAAAGTCTAGAGCTTTTGTTTTTTAATTACCTTATTGTTACTGTGTTCGAATTTAATTAAAACTTTGTTACAATTTTACAAGTAAAGTGCTTCTTTTTAAAGTATTATCATGAAAACCTAGCTTACTAGTTATTCAGGAAGAAACAAAACTGTTTTTATTTAGGTCAAAAGGGTTTTGATTCGTTTCAAAACTTTGTATTGTGTAAGTTTAAATGTTGAACATATAAAGGTAAATAATCGATAATGTAGAATGCTTCTGCACAGTCCACAAAAAAAATTTTTTATCACTTTTAAAAAGCTTACGAAAATTAGTCCAGATTATATAGTTTTTAAAAAAATACCTTTCTTAAACTTAAAAAGAGTTTAAAGGTTATATGCAAAAATAGTTGTCAAGAATATTTTTTATATATTTCCAATCTTTTTAAAAATAAATTAACTATACATAGCTATTTATATAGTGTTTTAGTATTTATAAATAATTTAGCATTTTTTTTTCTTTACTTACTATGATAACTAAAAAACCTTATAACGCAAAACATTTGTTTTTGAATATAAAATTTTTACTACTTACTTTCACATTAAAACTAAAATGCTTGAATATGTTAGTCTAAATACAAGCAGTTGTTCGAGTATTTTAGTTAGAAGCGGATTTTTTAAGTTTAAAATCTGCATTTAAACGCAGCAGTGACGTAAAATATAAAATTGATAGTATAAACAGAGATTAAGAAAATAGTCAAACTGAGTGCACATAAATGTTAACTTAGCAGTGGTTAATAAATAAAATTTCTATCAGTTGACCAAACTCTTAACCTGAAAAATCGGTCACAAAGCGGGCCAATTGTTGGTTTTCAAATGGTGGCACACTCATGTAGGAAAATTCATAAGATTACTTTAAATCTCGCATCTCATAGCCGCTTAAAGCTTCAAATAGATTTTGCAGTTTGACTGCCAGTTTGGTCGAATACATATAGTGAAAAAAAATCATTGTTTTTTATGATAAGTAGATGAACTAAATAAAAATGTATAAATTATTATACAGAGTAATCTATTAATTCGTTTTTATAAACTGTTTCTGTTTAACCAAAGTTTTTAACGATTATCAACGTTGTATAAAATCTATTTAATAAAATTATGTACAAAGTAAAGCTAAAAGTTATTTTGGTTTTTTACAAAACTTAACTAAAAAAATTAAGCTTTTTCTAAACAATAATATGCATTATACTTTAAATGGTTATGTTTTAAAAATTTTTGTTTAGCATAATTTTTACCTGATAAAATTTAGCTTATATTGACAATACTTAGTTTACAGCTACAATGGTGTTAAAATAAAAAGAAGACATCTGCAATTTATCATTTTTAGCTTAAATATATACCTATATTTAAAGATTTTTGAAGTATTTAATTTTTGCTACGTGCTTAAATTGATTTGATGTAGTATTATTGAGATAATTTTCAAAACTATTTAATACATTTTTGAAAAATTTAATAGCCTTTAACTTTTATATAAAAGTTAAATATTAAATTGTTTTATGGATATTTACATGAGCAAATAATATAGTTTGTAAAATACTGTAATTTTTATTACTTTATTTATGACAAATTTATATTTACGACATTACACACTTATACTTCGTTGAAATACAACAGCCTTGAATTATATACTCAGCAAATCGATAATCTTTATACCATTTGCAGTGTATTAAAAATGAACTAAAAAGAACCTTTTAATGTTTTGTTTTTATTATTTTAGTGGTACACAAGCAATGGTTTTCAATTATTTCATTTTGTTTACTTTTTCAATTTTTTATAAAATTTTGTCCATAATGACCAATTAATAAATTTATAAAATTTTAACTACTGTAAATCTACAAAAGTATAAAAATATAAATCTATATACATTATAAAGAAAAATTGACACTTGTTGTATGTAGTAGTATTATTTATAAACCAAGTGTTTTATTGTTTTTTAACTTAAGTAACTTATTCGCTTTCAATATTATTTAATTGAATTAAATAATCTATTCTTTTTTTATTAATGTTCTAAATTCAGTTTTAAATTTATAAGTTCGAAAAAACAAAGCTAAAAACCAATATTTAAAATACAAAACATGTTTTTGATTATAAAACTATTCAAAGTAAAAAAAGTAATAAAACTAAATGAAATTAACTAAAAAAATCGTCAATTAGTGTAGACTTACTTACATTTAAATGATGTTTGACTAATAAACTTTCTAGAATTAAGTCAAAAAAAAAATCTGTCCTAACAATATTTACAAAAATTACTAGTTATATATACTTAAAGTGACTAATAAAATAAACTAAGTAAAATAAGACCCTTCAAACAATAGTTTTATTATTAAATGTCATTTTCAAATCATTAAATAAATTACTAATTTAATTATATTTAATTAACTGACACTTTTAATACACACACATGTTTTTATTTATGATAATCAGAGTTTGTAGCATACTCAACTTATTAATTGTATTTATTAGGATCTATACACATTTGTTATAACAAAAAGTGTAAATTCAATTCGTTTTAATGTTGTGTTACTGTTTTATTTTTCTTAGATTATTCAGAAATAAACTTCTTTATAAAACGCCTGCTTAAAAGAGTTTAAATAACATATAAAGTTACTAAGTTAATTATTTAAGTTTTTATATACATTTTTATACTTTCCAAAATGTGTTATTTAACTTTAATTATAACACTCCACCTAGTGTAGAATAGCTGTTACCTTAATTTTCTGCCTCATAACTGAACTTTGTTTTGCATCGATTAAAGAAGTCAAGAAAACTAAAAAGGCAACAATACAATCTAATGATAAAAGCGATAAATCTATAATAATTTTAATATTTGAATAATACTTTAACACACTTTTGAAATGAGGTTTAGATTCATCGAATCTTTAAAGTTTTATCTAACTTCTTTGTGTATAAAAAAGTATTTTATCGTGCAAAATTGTTGAAAACTTGTCACTTAATAGTAGAATGCTTATAAAATTCATGTAAGCGAATTTTGATTTTGTAAAAACAGACCAATAAAAATTTAAAGTAACTACGGTATAAGCCTTTGATAAACTTTTTGCTTGTGATTTCATATTCTTTGCTATAAAAAACAGTAAAAAAGCTTTTTTTTTTTAATGAAAAAATATTGCATGTGAAAGATGTTTTTATTCTTCATAATATTTGTCTAGTTAAACAACGATAACAATTTAAACATTTTTTTTAGTTTTGTGAAAAAAAAACTAATTAGTCTCCAAATCTAAGTAATATAAGTCAAAAATTTATTTTGTGTAACAAAATTAGTCTCATTATACATTGTCTTTAAAATAAGTATCTATAAAAAGAAATAATATAATTAACTAAACATTTATTTTTGAGTATTTAAAAGCTCTTTTATTTTTTATAAGCTGTAAAAGTTATAAAAAAAAAAAAAATTGTAAATTATAAATACTGAAGTTTAAGATAGCTTGTTCGATGTAAGCTTAAAAAATTTGGAAAAAAATTTTGCAAATTTTGCTATAATTTCAACTGTTAATTAAATGAGTTATCACTTGTTTTGGTGGTTTTAAAATTTTACGTTACTGAAAACTTTTTTATAATTTCAAAATTTCATTTGTTTATTTTAAAAACGTGAAGTGTCTTTTCGCAAAAGATTAAAACTTTACACTTTAAACAAGCGTATATGTCTTTTTGTTTCAAGGGATATACTTTAAACGAAAAAAAGTATTGTTGTTATAGATTAAATTAGTTAATGGTTTGTAATTATTGTTTTCAAAAAGTATTTGTAAAACTAACTGTAATTTTTGTATGGCAGGTTCTTTTTAGTAAAGGTCTACATTAGCTGACTGGATCTCAGCTTAGAAATTCAAACATTTGTTGTCTGCACAATTGCTGTTTTTCTCAAAAGCTTGTATTTTGAATTTTTTTTTATCGTATTGGTATTTACAACCTACTTTACTAGCAATTTTTATATTGTAAAAAAAAAACTTAACAAAAAATAAGGTAAAATTTAATCTAAATTGAGAAAGTTTAAACAAATTTATTTTAATAAATACACAACCTTGTAACAACAGGATTTTTATCGTTGTTTGTTTTATGAGTTTAGCTATAATTTTGAAGTAAAAGAAGAAACAAATATTTTCTGCATAGAATGTATAACATGTCAAACATGACAAAAATATTTTATAAACTATTTTATCAACCTAATTAAAGCGAAGCTTAATTTCCATATTACAGCAAAGCATAATTTTAAGTCCAACAACACCAAACTATACTTTAATTTTTAAAAGAGATGAAATATGAAAACTTTATACTAACTTTTGTTCAGTTTACAAAATACTAAAAACGATGAAAATCGGTGTAATACTTGTACTTGACTATACAATTTAACTTTTAAAAAAATAAAAAATAGTTCTTAAATACCTAATGATATAAAAACTGAAGTTCAATTATTTAAATAAGACAAACTTACTTACGGTAAGATAATTATCCTTTTTGTTTCACTACCGATGTTAAAAAGTTACATTTTGGCTTAAGCTGTTTATCAATTTGTAGTATTTAAGTATTTAATTGTTTTTTTAACATTCATAATTGTTTGTCTAAGAAAAGTTTTCCATTAATTATTCAATAAGCAATTTTAATGACAATCACAAATAAGCAATTTTAATGACACTCACAAAATCTATTTGTTTAGAACTTTTGAAAAACACAAGATTAAGTTAGTTAAGCAAAGCTAAAAAAACTTTATAAGTTTTTATTTTGTTGTTCTTTGTGTAAATTGAGTACACATAAGTAATGTGTACCATTTTCAACTTAAAGCTTATGTACAATCTTGAACTATCATCATTTTAGCTGTTTATTTTACAGCTTTAAATAAATATGGGTGTACTCAAGCTGATGCTTAATACGTTCGTAAGCATTTATAATTAAAACAAGAACAAATTTATGATGATTTATAGCAATGACGTCAAAATACCAACAAATTAAATAAAAAAAACAAGTTACTCCTTTGATCTAATTAAATTTAATTTAAAAAACAAATGTTTGCAGTTATGAGCTTAACCTTATTACGTTAAACAATTTTACAAAATAAATTATTTTATTAATAGTAATTTAAATGAAATAATAACTTGATAATCTATAAAAAAAAGTAAAGTAATATTAGTTATCTTCAAAGGCTTTAAAATATTATCACGAAAGCAAAAATTTGAACTAACGACAAGTTAAATATTAAATACTTAATTTCAGCTCTTATATAAAGTTTACCTTAACATCAACATTTAAGAATTATTATAGCAGCTGAGTTGATTTACGCTTAAAATTTTCCTGCAGTTTTTTTTAAATTTTAAAAATTTTACTTTTAAGATTTTAATAAACATGTTGTGGTCTTTTAGTTACATCGTAACCAATTTATCGTTCATCTTGGTTGTATGTTTAAAAAATATTTCTCGTAATAATGACTAAATTACTTAATAACTTAGCTATTAAATTCTCAATAGTGTATAACAAATTTAACATTGTTTTAGTTATAAAAAAAAGTCTAACTTTACCAAATTTTCATTTATTTTAAGTTTCAATAAACTAAATAATCGTCAACTAGTAATTAAAGTTTATACAGTTTTTTTTTCTATAAAAAATTTTAGTTATAAATTTATATAAATTTTATGTATAACTGGTCAATTACAAACTTTTTAATTTCAGAATCGCAACTAGGCAATCCGCTCAACCAAGACATCAAATTTTGTTAGTAAAATTTTTAGTATATAAATTTTTAACTTAATTTGTTTTTTATGTCAAACCTGTTTCAACTTAATATTTAATCATTAAACAACTTCAAAGTTTTAGCACTGTCTTTTACGAAGTCTTCAAAGTTATTACTTAGAAATAACATATAATGTTTGGTATTACTACTTACGTCTTTGTATATATTTAGTTTTGAATATTGTTAATATATTGATTTGATTACCTAAAGTCACAACACAAAAGATAACAAAAAATGTTGAAGATTCCGCGTAAACTATTATCTTTTAACACTTTTTAGAGCCTAAAGATTTTATCAATAGTTTTTATTTTATCACTACTATATATCTAATTTCTATTTTAGAATAAAATTATTGTTTTTAATTTGTTATAGTCGCATTCGAAAAAAGTGCAAGATCAGTTACAATGCACTTAAAGGAAAATTACTTTCAAAATGAAAAATAATAATATATTGACGCTTGAAATTGAAAAGTAGGATTTAAATATACGGTTTTTCGCTAAGTAAAAATATTCGGTTTATTCAAGTAAAACAAATGTTTATATTTCTAAAGACTCCTAAACTAAATTGTTAAATTGAAAAAACTATTTGCAACTGAAAATTATTAATTTACATTGAGAACAAAAAGTTAGCATTTAATTCGGAATTAAAAATATCAATTTTAGATTTTGTTTAAAAGTATTTGTGTACAAACTATTTTGTATATGTATCTTCGATTGGAAAGAAATAAAATCAGGTAAAGTTTTCTTTTAAAATTTAAAATAAAAGCAATGAAACTCCCTTAAATTTAAAAGTTATCATAACGTCATTATTTGAATGATATGAATGTTTGAACTTGTTAAAAGCTTAGTTAATTTTTTTCACTTAATCTAATTTTTTAGGGATTATATTGTATACTTGTTCATTAAACTTGTACGTTCAATTGTTTACTTGACTTATTTATTGATTCTTTTGTCAGTCGCGGTTACTCCCCTAACTTAACCTTTGGTCGGTAGCTTTTTTTTATTTTGAAAGTTACTTTTATTAAAATATAGAATAATATATTTATTTTTTTTGTTGTTTTTTTTTACTATTACTTTTACTTCTTTCCCTAACCATTGATCGGTTTGCTTTTCTTTTTATTACTCCTTTTTATTGTTTATTAATTTTTTTTTTTGTTAATTTTGTTTATTTATGTAGAAGTATTTACCTAATTTTAGTTATGTTTTGTATTACAGACTTTATCATTCTTGTATTAGTTTGTGAATAAACTCAACAAAGAAAGATATATTTATTTATGAAAAAGTCAAGCTGAATTGAATCAACAATGCCTGTGATTAAATGCCCTCTTGAGAGTTGCACATATGAAACACCAGACGTCGATGCATCTGTAGTTGCCTCTTTGCTTATCATTCACAACAATATACACATTAATGCAAATTCTTCAAAACCAAAGCTTCGAAAGATGGACCGTCCTCGAATAGGGACAGACTGCAATGAAGAGGTTTGGAACATATTTGAACAAAAGTGGACTATTTTTAAAGATAGCATGGAGATGACAGATGTAGAAAAACGCCGTCAACTGTACCAGTGCTGTGAGGAAGATTTAGGCGATGCTATTCTAAAGGGACATAAAGATGTAGTAAATTTGAGTGAACAAGAGCTTTTAAGGATGATCAAGCAGCTTGCAGTTATTCCTGTTTCAGTTGTTGTACGACGATCAGACTTTCTTAGTGCAAGACAGGATTTGACTGAAAACACTTGATCATTTGCTGCCCGTTTAAAGGGAAAAGCCAGCTCATACACATGTAAATGCCCAAACGATGGCTGTAATCAAATGATAGATTTTACAGACATAATCCTAAAAGATGTCATGGTAATAGGTTTAGCCGATGAGGATATCCGTAAAGAGGTGCTAGGATGGGAAAATCTAGATGAGAAAAATGTCAATGAGACAATCGGTTTTATTGAAGGAAAAGAGATGGCACGTGATGCAATGTCAAAACCCGCTGTTACAGCATCAGTGTTCTCATACAAATCCTCAAAGAAAACCATACAAAAAACAAAAAGTAAAATATATTGTGGCATATGTTATAAATTAACTGGTAAATTTGTTTGAAGCAGTAAAGGTATGAGATATATTGAGTGTTCTGCCTGTAAAAAATGCTGGTTAAAGTCCTGTAAAAAAGTTTATCAAAGTCTTCAAAATTATGCTGATGAGTCAAATACACTTCTAGTTGGTGGATTTTATACACAAAATTTTGATGGCTTTTGCAGCCGAGGTCGTAGAAAAAATATGTTCGAGCGGATAAACGCGAAGAAGAAAAAGGAGTTACAGGGACAGAAAAACGTACTTTTACACACTGGATCGCGACGAAATTTAAAGAAGTCATTACCTTACTTCAGAAAGAGTGTTATGACTTACAATAACCCGCAGATCGCAAAAATGTGGCGTGACATTTGGAATAAAAAGGAAGAATCTCTCAATATTTGTTTTGTTAAGTTTCTGGAAAATATGAGTAAGAACACAAAATCGTTGCCACCACTGAATTGCGGTGATCATGTCGTGATACTAAATCAAACAGGTAACTTTCCTAGCAAGTGGGGGAATGGTGGAGTGGTGGTGGAAGTTAAGGACTGTCATCAATGTGTTGTCAAGGTTGATAGATCAGGTCACTTAACTGTTCAAAATCGTAAGTTTCTAGGAAGATTTACCCCTTCTGTTTGCAAATCAACTAAGTAACATCCCTTATCTGAGAAAAGTAAACATACCACTGTAAAAGTTTGTCTTTTCTGTTAGGTTGAGGAAAATATGTAAAGAAAAGTTTTAATGTTCTGTGTTTTTATAGAAGAAAATTTTATAGAATTAAAATAATTGATATTAAAACTAAATAATTGAGACAAAATTGAGAAATAATAATTGAGAAAGACAAAATTTATTAGTTTTTCTAAAGTAGTTGGTTAGTTGACCGATTTTTATAACTTCCTAATTAACTTGATAGAATTTTTTGACCATTAGTTGTTTAAGAAAAAAAAAGTTCGGTAATTAAGTTAAATTAATTAATTAGATTATTTTAAAAATTTTAGGTTAATTAATTTAAATATAAATTTATAAAGTAGTATAAATCAAAATTTTTTAAGTCTAAAAAAGTATGAACTTTCTTTATATTATGTAGTAAAATCTTAGATTATACAAGTCTTACAATTTGGAATGCGTCGAATAAAACTTATAAACTTATTTTTTATAAAAGAACTAGTTGTTGACGTCATTTTAAAATTGACGTCAACGATAGCACGTTTCAATTGTAAGTACATACATTCGATAGTTTTATTAACTATTCTCAAATATATGAAAGTTGTAGTTTAAAGTTGATATAAGATCAGCTAATAGTCACATTAAATGTATATACGTTGAAAATCTCATTAAATAGTCTTTTTTTTATACAAAATAATGTATCATTTATAGTAATAACATTCTATATATATTATTAGTAAGAATATGGCTCGGCAGTACTTTATATATCTCAAACAAAATTTCTAATATAATTTTTATAACAGTCTAAAGAATATTAACTGCTAAGCCATTGCATTAAAACCACTTTTATAAAGTATAATAAAAAATTAAAGAAGTATTGTAGCAGTAATGTTCACATCAGATTAAAAGTTTTATAATTTAAATTATAAACTTCCCAAAATTTCTAAAATATTTGTATTTTACAAATAAAACTTAATGGTTATGGTTTTTGAAATTCTTCATAAAAAAGTTATCCTATTTTGGTTTCAAACACATATCTAGGAAATTATATTTTTAATTAACTAAATTAGTCTTTCTTTCTAGCTTTTCAAATTCACAAAAAAAATCTTACTTTAACATATTTACCAGATGTACACTTACTGTTATTTAACCTAGTATTTAAGTTAAATAAAGGAGGTTGGGCAAAAAATATTAATATTTTTTATTCTAATTCAAATTTTTTAGCAGTTCGTAGTTTCATTGCAAACATAACTGATATTACAAAACCCTTTTTTTCCTAAAGTTATCTTCCTAATTTCTTTTAAATTTTAAAGAAAGATTTTACAAAAAATTGCTTTTATTGTATTTTATTACCACGAGAATTATAATAATATATAATTAGGTTTTCAACTTTTTTTCAACACTTTAGAAAATTGTATAAAATTTCAAAGAAGCTAAGTAAATAAATTTAATGTTTATTGTTGTCAACCTTTTCAGTAGCTGAGTAAACTTGAAAATTTAATAAAGTTTAAATTGAGAAATTTGCTAAATGTTATTTATTTGATTTTTTTTAAACATATTAATAAAAGAATGCTTTTGATAAATAATTATTTTAAGAATTTAACTTACTAATACGTAATGGTTACATAATTAAAACTTTGTTAAGATTTTATATCAATTAACTAGTGTAAAAAAAAAATTAAATTTTTGACTTTTATTTAACTATATCAATAACAAACTAAATGTTGTCGTTTATAAAAAAATAACTGTTTACATTCTTTTTAAAATTATTTAAGGTACACATGCAGCTATACTATCATTAAAAATTCTAATATAGTTGAGCTTATTTTATTATATGCTAAAAAAAGATTCTTTAAAGTTACACTTTGTGTTTGTGATTAAACTATTTATGTCATTAAAAGAATGTATTTTTTTATTTAGATAGTTATTAGTTTTTTCAGAACTGTTTATATGTTTTATAATAAGTTTTTTTGTAATATTGTGTTTCACTATTAAGTATTTAAGTATAACAGTGACCTTGTTAGCACATACTCTTTTAAACCTTCTATTTTTTGAGAGTAGACTTCCAAATTAAGGTAGTTATTAGTTCAGTTTGTTGTAAGACGAAAAAGAGTTCATATTTTTATTACTAGGACCTGGTGACCTTACGATTATCGAAATAGTACCTTTTTGTAATAGAACAGCATTAAATAACTCTTTAAAATTTTTAGCTTTTTCTATTATCATATTAATAATGTAATTATTTTATTCTGTCAATTTATTTTAGTGAAAACGTGTATTCGAAATTATAAAATGTCGAGTTTAACTTTAATAGACTTATAACTAATGTCTACTTAAAAAATAGACCATATTGTTAGTAGAAGAAAACTAAAGAAACTTTATAGTTTGTTTTTAATTGTGTCTTGTTTTAGTTATTATAGTTTTGGTTTGAGCTTTTTAAAATCGCTTTAGTACACTTTAAACTGTTTTAAAATCTTAAAATTGCTTTGTGTCTTTCGAATTGTGTTTTTTTTGTGAGAGATAATTTTGATGATTATGTGCTCTTTAGCGTTTTAAGTGTCGTAAAAATTAACCGATTTATATACATCCAAATTGTAACATTTAGCGCATTAAAGATTTAATTTGTAATTATTTCAATAGGCTGCATGGCAAAGTTGATTCTGATAGAAGCTGTAGCTTAAAGAATCAAAATCATACAATTTTATGTTATAAAAATTTGCAAAATTTTTTGTTACTATTGACTACGTTAAATATTGATATTAAAAACAATATAAATGTTTATGAGTAAAATTCTGATTTATTTTATACTAATTTGTAATGAATTTTTTCTTGGTTTACACAAGTGGCATGACATAAAGAGTCATATGGGGTGTGGAGCAAAATAAATTGCCTTGTATACAGTTATCACTCGTACTTCAACATTCGAATTTTGATGTTTTAACCGAAACCGCATATTTTCAGATTAATTTCAATAGCATTAGCATTTAAATTGCTGTGTTACAGCTTTGACATTATCACGTGTTTTTCAGCTGTTTTAATTTATGCAGATTCGTAACTTTTTTCAGCTAGCTACGTCCCTGGTTAATAGTAATGTTGTA
>NW_028139296.1:22913-62220 GCF_965202585.1 Thalia democratica
ATAAAAAGTAAAAGTTGTATAGAATAGTTTGAAACAATTTACTAACAATATTTTAATTATTATTAGACTTAGTTATTGTAGGCATTAGGGTTTCTGAATAATAAAAATCAGTTTTGCAGAGTAAAGTTTTGCAAATGATCTATGTAATTAAAAAATTAAATACATATTTAGTTCTATTGATTGTTACATTAAACACGGTTTGCTTTAGAACTAAAAAATGGTTATTATACTTTTTATAAGTTTAAAAACTATAAAAAAAACAATAGTGTTTGGTATTTATTACTTTACTAAAATGAAGTTATATAAAACAGTTAAGTTTTCAACTTGAAACGAAGCATGAACCAATATATATTTTAGAATTTTAAGTTTTTTACTTTCGAAAAAAACACTTTTTTGATTAATACAAATTACCTACAATATTACTACCTTAATACAAATTAACTACCTTAGGCTGAATATAACTCTAAATTAAGTTATTACAAATTAACATGCTTTATTTGATTTTCAAACTTAAAAAAAAAGTTACAGCAATAAAATTTCAAGTTAGAATAACCAATTTTTTCAATCATTGTATATTTAAAAACTATTGATTAAAATAGTTTTAATAAAAATAGATTTTTAATAGGTATATATTAAAGATGCAAATAGTTTTTTGCTTAAACCTCATACTTTTGACATTTTTTGTTTTTATGTAGCTATATAAAATAAAAATTAGAGAAAATTTATTTATTTTCTAATTTATATAAAAATTTTTCTACTATAGGTTACTTGTATTTTTACAAAGTATTTATATCTTGACCAATAATAGTTGATAAACTTTTCAGCTTTCTATTTTGTAGAAAATTTTTTAAATATTTCTATAGCAATTTTTCTTGTAGTTTTTGATTTGTAACCCTTAAAAACATTATTTTTATAAAATTTACATACATAAATTTACATAAATTTACGTACATATAATCATGTAATCGTGTACTTGTTGTTGAAAACTAAAAACATATATCAAATTATTGATATTACGTTAATTTTTTCTTCACACTTGTTAAAATTAAAAACAATTAATATTGATCAAATTTTAATAACTAAAACAACTTATTTAATTTGTGACAAATTAATTTTTCAACAGAATATAAATTTCCGTAATAAAATTAACTGCTTGATTTTAAGTCAAATCTATTTGTTTAGATCTATATTTGATAAAAGTTTATTTTAAAATAGAAGGAAATTTGATTATAGTTAATATCATTATTGTTAAATTATTATTTAATTTTTTCTAATTAAAAGCATAAATTTCACAGTACTTGTCTTAAATATTCATTTATGATAGTTAAGTTCAGTTATTGTAAAAATCACTTCTTTAAACTTTTGAAAATAATTTTAAATAGTTTATTCAACTATTCAAATGTATAATTGTTTTAATTGTTTAAGTTAAATTATTAAATAAAATCTTATTAAAACACATTTCAAAATTTTTTTTTACGGATTACGATTTACTTTCTTTATAGAAGTTGTAACCTGTAATTTAAGTATTCACACGTTGTTATTAGTGTTGTTTATCTTCTTTTAAAAGTTTATTTAAAGTTACATATTTTTTAGTTTTTATGTTACTAATTAAGATCTTTAGTACATTATTAAACACACTGTTCAGTTAATTTTTGTTTAGTTTTATTTTCTTTCATTTTTATTTTTGTTTAACTGATTGTTCTATTACTAAATATATAAATAATAATAAAAACTGAGTGTAATGGCTCGTAAGATTTTTATAAGCATGTGGTGTACGATTCGATAACCGAAAGGTTCTTTTGTACACTAGGTCTTTAGACCAAACTTTTTGATTTTTTTATAATTCAATAAACAAAATTACTATAAAAATAGATATTGTTGGTTTAAAAATGATCTAAATTTAGTGGCGTCATTAATGATAATTCACAATAATATGATTTAACAATTACTACAAATTTTCAGTTGAGTTTTAAAATATACTACACAACAACGAAGAGTATTTTAAAAGTTGGTGTAACATCAGCTACTTTATATAGAAAAAGTTTTACGTTTTATTTTTATCAAATTGTAGATTTCCCTATAGTATGTTAAATACTCTCTTTTTTAAATAGTTTTTTTTAATGCTTTAAAGCAGTTTTTTGAAACAAAATGTATCTCTAAAGAAAACTATGTAAATTTTAGTTAATAAAAACTGAAAAGGTCACAGTAGTTTTTTTATTTAAATTTAGATGGTTACCGGACAAACATACATCGATTTTTCTACCTTAAAAAGCATTATAAACTTTTATTTCTAAACTGGTCACTATTTTAAATTATAAATAATTTACTAAAACAAACATAAAATTTTGACTGTCAATTTACATTGTTTTTATTAAGCTATTAACTAATAGTTTTCAATTTAATGCTAACGTTGTTAACCTAATAATAAAATTTTAGATTGACTAAAAAAACACACAGATCCTAAAAATAAACAATTCCTCACCTACATGAGCAAAAATTTAATTTTAAGTTTCAATTCAAAGCTTTCATGTTCCGTCAACTGTCGTTCAGAATAAAAAAAGACTCATAAAAATAATTTAAACTTCAACTTTGAAGCTATAAAAACCACAAACATGAGGATTAAGTCTAAATACTTATAGTTTGAAAGTATTATCAAAATTGTATAAATACTTTCTTTATAATTTTAAACTGATACTAATCAGTAGCTCTAATAAATCAAACATAAAACCTTGAAGTCTACTACAAACATATAACGTACAATACCTCCTACATGTTTCAATCTCCTGATAATAGTTAAGTATAACAAAAAAGTCAAAGTCGCTTGTATTTTAGAATGAAGTCAACATGTTCTTTTAGATTATAAAATTATTTTTTTTTTTAAGGTTTTTAGAAAACCTGTCTAGAATATTTTGATTAATTATATAAATTTGTCTCTATTAAATATGCATTAATTTTAAGAATTATAATGAAATTAATTTTATTACATTTTTGTAATTTTTAAGAGTTCTAAAATGTGTAAATAAATAGGTGTGTAGGGTCGCAGTAAGTGTCTGTACAACATAATTTTATAAACTTTTAATTTAGAATGTTAATGAAAGTTTGAATATTTTTATTTACTTATTAATTAGTTTAAAGGAAAAATTTACGTTTTAATTAAAGCAATTTACCTAAAAAAAAACAATAAGTCAATGTAAACACAAACCAATATCAGAGAGAAATAATTTGAAAAGACTTGACATTGTACTCATAAATGTTGCTCTAAGCATTAATTCTTAAAAAAGAAGAATAATTCAAATGTTTATCTAGACTTGAACTAGATTTCAAATTGCTTAAACGAGTGGTTATAATTTTCTAATTAACTATTAAATTTTAATTTCTCGTTAAAGATTGCTATTGTAGATTCTATAGATTGACGTCATTTACATCTCAAAATTAAAGTTAACATTTAAAAGTAAATTTATGTTTTTAAAATAAATAAAATGATTTAGTTATAAAACTTTTTTACTTATTTTATTGATACTTAATTTAATAAACTGTGAGCTGCTTAATTTTGATAAACATAAATTAATTGTAAAAATTTATTAATTTCTTCAGACTAACCGATTGACCTTTAAATTTTAAGAAATCGTTAAATATTTTCCATCCTCCTATTAATGCAACTTTGATTTTGGTCATTAATAATAGCTTAGGTTCTTAACAGTTTATGAAACAATTGTCCAATATATTTTGGAATTAAATACACTGTTTAAAGTAAACTTTAAGTTTTTTGAATAGGTATTGGTATCTGCTAAATCATATTAATAAAAATTTCAAGCTTGTAAGCTAGTGGCGTGTTTATAAGTTTAAAGTTAAATAGATCTTATTCCCTAATGAGTTATTGATAACTTAAACAACTAATTTTTAAATTTTGTACTATTAGTAATTTTTTCATATATTGTTGGTGTTTATTTCCTAAATATATAAATTTCTTTAAAATATCGAATTGATAAAATTTTTATCGACCACAGAAACCATTAAGTTTCTTTTTGGAGTTAAAATTTGTTAAATTTAAAAAGTTTTACACTAGTTTGAAATTAAAACTCAATGTTTTTTGAATTTCAAGATTTATTAAAGTTTATTACTTTGTGATAAATATTAAAAAATGTAGATTTTTTTCAGTTTGCTACTGTAAAAGCTATAAGAAAAGTTAGTTTAATATAACAAATTAGTATTTACTTATAATTATTAGATTTAAGAACTTAACATTTTAATGTTAACACAAATAAAGTATTTATTGAATTGATTCATAAAATACATTAATAGAAAGTAATATTAAATAACGATAAGTTTATTAAGATTTATTATTTAACTTTAGTAACAAACATCTCAAAATCACAATAAAAAGTTTTACTTTTTATAATAGCCTATCTATCACAAGAAGTAAATTTATTAAATATTATTTTACTCTAATATTTACAATTATTTAAAATAATAGTTTCCATTAATACTATTAACATTTTAAATCAACACAATAACAGTAAAGTAAAAGTCTTAAAAAGTAGATGAATGTGAGTAAGCTTTAAATTTTTTAAGTTCTTAAATAAATATGCAAGTTTATTCTAAAATTGCAATTTTATTAGAACTTTATATTTATCATAATGTCAATAATTCCTATTCTAATAACTAACTTCAAGTTAATTCAGATTTTTAATCTAACTTAAGTAACAAATAGCTCAAGTTCATATTAAAAAGTTTAACTTTTTTTAATAGCTTATCAATCACAATAAATAAATCCGTTAAACAGTAGTTTAAGTCTACCATTTATAAATACTTTAAACCTTAGTTTCATTTACTATCAAAATTTAAAGATAAACACAATAACAGTAAAGAAGAAGTCTAAAAAAATAGATAAATGTTACTTAGTTTAAAATTTTTTTAAAGTTTTTATTTTAGTTTAATTCAGTGTTTATTTAAAACTCCAAGTTTATTCTAAAATAAAATTATTATTAGAGCTTTATATTTTAACATACTGTCAAGAACTCCTATTTGAAATATACTAAAGCTTAAATCTATAAAGCAGACATAGTTTTCAAGCACCATAAATAAATGTTTAATATAAACATTATTCTTTGAATTATTATTTGAAGCTGTTGAATTGTTGAACTATTCATTTATAGACAACTCTAAAACAAATATTGTATCGTATTTAAAAGTGATATTAAATTTAGTTTGTTTAAAAATATATGTCAAAAAAACCTAGATAATCTTTTTTTTTTTAGCTAAAACTAGCTAAACTAATTGTACAGCTTATTATTGAAAAATTTCGTAAGTATAAAAATGTCTTATAAAAGACAATTAACTATTTTATTTTAAGTTAGCTAAATTATGATTGTAAAAAATTAAAAAACTTTTTTGTTATGTTTTAAATAAAAATTTTAAGTTTAAGACTATTTTCATTGTGAGTTTTAGCTATAGATTTCATTTATTCCTAAAAACTTATAGTTTCAAAACTATCATAATATTTTTAAAACTATTCTATTTTAAGAATGGATTTCATTAATGAAAGTGTGCTTATGTCGCATAAAAAAACTAAATAAAATGCAATCACTACATGTTTAATTGTTTGAGATTAGAGGAATATTTTAGAGTTTATCTGAAATGCATAAATTCAAAAATATAATCTGATCCTAATTCTTTTAAACTAAAATTATTACGTAGTTTAATTGGATAAAAAAATTTGTGGTATAATATTTTGTCTACAGTATAGTTTTATTTGTGTTTTATACGCTATCAAAGCATACTTTGAATAAAAATATTTAAATCAAACTATTCTTAGCATATATCTAAATTTAAAAAAAATCGAAAGCTAATGACGAATCATTCAAAAATCACAAAAAGAGTACTTAAATCTAAGTATTTAGTAATGTGGTATAATTAGAATCTTCAATTTCAATGCAAGCAAAGTTTTTAGGCTGATGCCTACTCAGCTAAAACAAGTCTTGTTGATTACATGCCTTAGCTTAAAAGTCTTTACTAAAAGAATATTAAGTAGTCACATAAATAGCTTAATAAAAACTATATAGCGCTATACATAACAAACTACATAGTATTTTTCTATGTTTAACTACAATATTCTTCTATGTCTGAAAACAAGTTTATGCAGTTGCAAGAAGAAAACTATAGTTTAAAAAATGAAAAGCTTTTTAAATTGGATAATAATTGATACAAAGGTAATAGTTAAATATAGTTACTATTAATCTTTAATACTCATTAGTTAAACTAATCAGTATTAGTAAAGTACAGTAACCTCTCGCTTATTTACGCACATTGTGTCTACAGAAAAAGTGCGTAAAGATATGAGAGATCGTAAAGAAACGAGAGGTACCAAATATACTCACTATAATGGCTGGTTTTTATATTGCTTCTAGTTTAAAGCAGACTGGGCACTATTCCACTTTTAACTATTTGTTTACTTCATTTATAAATATGAAAACAACAGATAAAACTATACATATATTAAAAAAAGGATTTGAATTTCTATAAATAATAATAATAATACGAGTAGAAATAATTTTACTATTTTAATAATAAGTAGAAATTATCTTATTTATATGTGACATTTATATTCTAATCTACTAAGCAAATTCAACTTATAATTAAGCATTTCTTTACAATTATAGAATGGTATTATTAATATATAGGGCAAAACTGCTGTATTATTTCTTTTTGTTTTAAACTCTCATTATTTCATTATACTTTCATTATTAAACACAGTCATGTTTATTTCAGAATTTTGATTTAATCCCTTATTGTTAATAAAATTTCTGATACACTGAGGTATAACTAAATGTTTATCTATTAGTCAAGGAACATAAATTTACAAAGTCTAAAGATATAGAGAGGTGTGTTAGCATTCAAAAACATATTTTAATTTAGAAATATACATTAAACCTAATTTGTGCAATGTTAAAAAAAGATAATTTTTTTTCTGAATTTTATAGAATTCTTAAATGCGTAACTAAACGAGAGTGCGTAACGTCACGAGTGCGTAAAGATCCGAGAGGTTACTGTAGTTTCTTATTTTGATTTTAGGTATACGTAAAATTTAAAAACTGGTATTAGAAGATGTTAGCTAATATTCTTATATTAAATAATTTTCACAAACTGTTTTAGTTTTGTATAAATAAAAATTAATAATGATAAACCTGATAAATATGTGCTTTGACTATTTCTTTTTCTTTTTAATTTTATGATAGACAGTTTTACGGTAGAAAACCGAAAATTAAAAATTTTGTTTTCATAAAAACATTAAAGTTTTAAAATTTAATAAAACCTTAAAATTTTAGTGACACGTTAAAAAACATTTTTTAATAACTTTAAGTCAAAATAGTGACTTATACTATTTAAGCAACTGAAAAATACATGCTTGAAATATTTTTCAACTAAAATCCATAAATAAAAAAATTCTGCTTCGTAATTAATAACTCTGCACTTTAATTTTCTGCATTTTTTTTTCTCGACTTCTTAATTCCACTAAAAAATTGTGTACATTCAATAACTTAGTATTATTATATGCTATTATTATATGCTTTTATACTTATTATATTTAGTTATTTTATACTTATTATTATTTTATTATTATATTTACACATTTGTATATTATAGTTGTATGAAATTTGTTTTATAGTAGTATACAGTATGACTATACATTAATGATTTAAATCTCTTTAATTAAATGTTAAAACTTAACAAATTTTTAGAATTTTTATTTTCTTTAACAAATTAAGGTAAATTAACTGCTAATGTAATCAAATCTGTATCACTTCAATGTTACATCATAACTTAAGTAACGTAAGTTAAAGAAAAATATAAAGTAGATAAACTAAATTAATACAACTTTTATTAAAATCACTATTTGTTATCTATAACTGTTAGTGACGTGTCCGATAAAACTCAGCACAGCAAGGGTTTTATGTTTTCTTTATAAATAGTTTAAAATACTTAAACATTTAAAAGTTTAATAGAACACATTTTTAAGCTCTTATTATAGGGCCCTGCTGTTTGAATCATTCACAAATCTAATTATTTATTTTGTACACAGACTTAAACATATTTTGTATGTGTAACCGAAAATAATAGTTCTTTAACTACCTTATATACTGTAATACAAAGTGTTATGCAAGTATTATTTTGAACAACGGTCTATAATCAAAAAGAAAAATTCTTCAAAAGAGGTAACATAAAAATTCACAGAAACAAAGTTTTACTTTAAAAATATTCTCATACCGTTAAAAAAGAATACTTTTAACAATTTTTAGTTTAAATTTAATTATTCTAAGCAGATATCGCAGTTATAAAAAAAATCGATAACTTATGACGTGAAGTTTAAAATATCAAAAAAAAGAGCTTAACTTAAAGTATTTAATAATGTGATATTCTAAAACAGTCTTCACGCTCATCGATGAAAATTTTTAAACTGATTATAACTCAGTTATCAAAAAACTGCATGTTGATTGCATTAACATGTAACAGTACCATTCATAGAATGGCGTAAGAATTTTTCTAAAAAAAATTATACTTATATATTTAAATCATTTAATTTCTTTATAAGCAAAATACAGCAAATGTGCAGTAATAGTAAAATATTGGAATTGTATTTTTATAATATTGCTAAAATATAATTTTAAAATAACTATTCTTTAAAAAAACTTTAGTTTAATTCAATTTATTCTAAGAACACATAAAAAAGTAAAGCAATCGACAACTAAAGACGTATTTTTCAAAAATCACAAAAGAAGACTTAATTACTTTATTAATTAAAAGATGTGAGATTACTATAAAATCTTCTTTTTTAAACCGTAGAAATTTTTAAGCTGGTACTATCTTAGCTATTATGATTCTTAACCAAACTATGTATTGGTAACATACAGTAAAATTCATACAATGACTTAAAAGTCTTTTATAAGTGATTACATAAGCAAATAAAATCTAAATTGCATACTATAAATTAAAAAAATACTTGCAAAGCATTTTAGTTTATTTAACTACCATATTTTTTTAGAAAAGTATACACAATATAAAGGAGATTTGTTAAAAATTAGTACTGCAAGAAAAGAAAAAGCGAAGTTAGTTGAATAAATGCTGACAAGACCTTTAACCGAAACTTAAGTAACTAATGAAAATTTTAAACTAATAACTATAACTATTAAAACTTTAAAGTATTACCAACTTGTTGTAAAAATACCTAACTAACAAAAGTTTTACACAGCAAATTTATATTTGTGAACATTAGCTGAACCGTTATCACCTAAAATAATTATAAATTTGTAAAAACTTACTTTAGTAAGTTCTAAGATTATTTTTAGTTAAAAGAAAACTTTTATGCTGTGATTTCAACAAGTAAAACACAATCATTTAATTTTTAAAAAGTAAAAAAAAACTGTACGAAAATAAAGGTTATTAAATATATTTGCTCTGAAAGAAAAATAGTAAACAAACTTAGTAAAAATTTTTGCTTAATCTAACATCTGTTTATGATAGATGTAATTTATTGAATGATTTTTTTAGTTTAAAATAAATGATAAATTTAATTATATAAAACATAAAAAGTTAATTAAAGTATTAATTATAGGATTACGAAGTGCTAACGACTTACTTTATTCACTTAAATCACAAGTTAAAGTTTAGATAATTAATTACGTTATGTTTAGAATTTACTTCGCGAAAACGTAAAACTTAGTTAACTACTATGAAAATGATAGTTTTCAAATTTCATAAAAAAAATATGTAAAATCATTTAATAAAGCTTTAAATTTTAAGGATTAAATTCAACTTTTTTGTAGGTTTTTTAAATATAGTCATTATAATAGCTTAGGAGTTGTTAAAGGGGAATTTGAAGATTATTGTACGAAAAATACTTATGATTTAATATAGTATATATGTTATAATATATATAATATATAGTTTAAAAAAAAAAATAATGTTAAAACATCAAAAAATTTTTTAGTACCTAAATTTCTTAACTCTTTCATTGGACAATAATTATAAAGTCAAATCATATGTGTATATTTCCATTTAGTTTTATTCATATATCTAAAGAAAGCATATCTTTAATAGTTTTTAGTTTAAATCGAACTATTCTAAGCATATATAAAAATTGTAAACAAACTGATTACTTATGACTTGACGTTTAAAAATCACAACAAGAAATCTTAATTTTAAACGTTTAGTAATATGATAACATAAAATATTTATTCTCACTTTTGTTATTTCTAAGCTGATACAAACTCAGCGGTAATAATTCATTAAAAAACTACATATTGATTACATAAAGAAATATTCAAAACATGGCGAAAATTATTTCTCAAAAATTTTATAAATTGAATAAATATGCGATTATTTGATTTTTATATAAGCAATATGCAGCAAATGTACCATAAAGGTAGAATATAATTTTAAAATAACTATTCTTTAAAAAAACTTTAGTTTAAATCAATTTATTCTAAGAACACATAAAAAAGTAAAGCAATCGACAACTAAAGACGTATTTTTCAAAAATCACAAAAAGAAGACTTAATTACTTTATTAATTAAAAGATGTGAGATTACTATATGTGTTTTTATCGTCTTGCAATTATATATTTTTTAATTTGTTATGTTTTTATAACAAAACAGGCAAGTTAAACTTAAAACTTAAGATTTTTTGTTTAAGTTTATAGGTTTGCTGCACCTTTTTGTTTTTAGTGCAGAAAATTATAAATTATATATATTTTTATTTTAGGTATTAAAACTAAAAAATACTCAAGTAATTTTGTTAAATAAAACTTTTATGTTGTTAAGTTCACGTAAGCTATATTAAAATAATCAACTAATAACATTATTTAATTATTATTATAAAAAGATAAATAGTTTATTTGCTTCATAGCGAAAAATTATTAGTTATAGTAAATATTAATGCTGAAATTCTTGAAAACTACTATATATATAAGTTTTGTTGTTTAAGAAACTGCATATTAAAAAGTAAGTTTTTAAACAAAAAATACTTTTTGTTATTACTTATTTTATAAATTTGTTCACCTTGTTTAGTTTAAATTAATAAATTTACTTCTCTAGTTAAAACTTTTAAAGTTGTCTACTACAAAAAGTATTTTCTAAGCCTGAGCTGTTTTTTAATTTATTTTTCTAAAATAGAATGATTTTAGAAAAAATATTAAGAAATCGTTCGTTCAAGATCAATTTTAAAACTGATTTCAACTCAGCTACTGTAATACTCCGTACATATAATAAACATCGTTTTGTTAAATTTTTATTTCGTTTTAAATATATTAATAAAAAAAGAACATTTATTTTTATTTATAAACAAAATAAATTAAAAAAAAAGCTTTTTTGTTTATAGATTACTTACACTTTACTCTGTTTTCATAAAACAACAAATAAGTAATAATTATTGAAAACTATATGATATTAGTTTTTTAAATAACCCATAGATTTATTATTTTCAAATAGACAAATAAAACTATTAACAATAAATATTCATAGAAAACTGAAGGTTATTATAGATTAATTTAATTTAGTTACTGAAATAATGTTTAATTTTACTTTTGTAAATTAAAAAATGAAGATATTTCATGAGTGATCAGTTTTAAAAATCAATTTTAATTGATGTAACTTAATTAAATCACAAATCTAAGTTAATTTTAATAGCAATTATTCAGACTTTAAATCAGAACTTCAAGTATTTAAAATTTTTCATCTTATTTTATTCAGATTCCGTAGTAAGTTTAAAGAAAAAGTTTAGTATAAATCATGTAAGCAATTTTCTTGCGAAATTGATAAATAATTGCTTTTTTATGTAATAATTGAAATGATGCTTAAAAATACCTAATGTACATCTTATGGTTATTTATATTAAGAATAAGTTAAAAATATGTGCTTTACTAAATTTAAATGTGGTAAACTAGTATTTGTTTAAAGAATTATAAGTGATAATCACAAATTTTTAATTATTAATTTTTTTTAACAACAACGATGAACGTGTGAAGTTAAAAACTGTTTAGACTGTTAAGATTTTAAAAAGTTTTGCAAGTAATACACACTATTAATACATAATAATAGTTTAGTTTGTGTTTCAATAAACTTTAAAACTAAAAAAATAAAAACATTTTTGAACAAAGTATAAACTAAGTTATTCGAACCACCTCTATTGTTTAGAAAGTTTTTTAAAGTTTTTAAACCTTCTAAAAAATAAAAAGTTTTAATTAAAAGTTTTTTTTTTATAACCAACAAGTTAAGCTGAATTAACTAACAGAACCAATACTGTATCACATTAATGTTACTGTAAAACTAAAATACAAAAGTAAAATTCAAAGTAAAACAAAAGAATAAACTAATATAACTACTGTTTAATTGGTTTCGTAAAACATACAGAAAGCTTACAATATATAATTTTAATAAGTTTTAGTTTAAATCCAACTATTATATTCTAATCTTTTTTCAAATCGGAAAAATAATCGAAAACTAATGACGTAACTTCAAAAAACCACAACAAGAAGGCTTAACTATAATTATAAAATATTGTAAAATGTGAATTTAACCTTCTCTTTTTTTTTTGGAGAAATTTTTAAGCTGATACCAACTCAGCTATTATAGTCAATTACAAAACTATGTGTTAACACATTATTTAACATTTTTAGTTACGATTTTAGTTTAACTTTAAGTCAAAGTATAAATTCGGTTTTAGCAGCCGAAAAAAATAATTTAAAATATATTCAAATTAAAACTATAAATATTAAAAATTCGCTTTGTAAAAATAGTTCGGCTTAAAAAATTGGCAATTACAGCTAACTTGTCTGCGTTGTTTACTTCTTAATTCTTAATTTTATGCAGTTATTAATTCATTCATTTAAATTTAGTTCATAGTGCTCAGTTTATCATGTTTAGCAAGATTTTAACAGATTAGGCTACTAAAATAGTCAGTAATACATAATTTAACTTTCAATTAATAATGTCGCTTTTGAAATTAAATTAAGACTTATAAATTAAATTCGAATATTGATTATGTAGAATATAAAAATCATAAGTACAAAATTAAGTTTATTGATTTATCATTTTAGAGTTCTTCAAAGTTTTTAGCTGTAAATTTTGAGCTTAAAACCTAGCAGTTTACTTCAAGCGCATAACCTTCAATACTTTATTTTGATAAACAATAATCCAAGTAAAAGTTAACAAACAAAGTCAAAGTGATCAAATTTACAGCATGTAGTAAACATATTACAGTTACCTAAGCTTATATTGTTAAGCGTTTAGTGTTAGTAAATTACTTTTAGAAACTATTTTTGTTGCAGAAATTATTTTGGTTTAAAAAATATGTTCATACTACAATAAAAACTATAATCAGTTTTTAAAAAAAAGAGGTTCAAAACTTTATATATCTCTTTGAGCTAAAAACAATCTGCATGTGTACCACTAACATAAACTATTTTTATAGAAGAATAGTTTGCTAAGTTTAATAGATAAACAACTTTTAAAATTTTCTTTGAGCAAAAATGTTTAATAGTTTACTAAACTACTTATTGTAGTCTCTAAAACGATAAACTACAACATAGATTTTTTTAAATTATCTAGTTTATATTGTTAGCATTACTTGTTTTTAATACTGTTTTGATTACGGAACTTAAATAAAATTTATACTTTATTATATATTCAATCTCTAGATTGAAATTTTAATTGTTTTGTTTTTACGAAAAACTTTGCTTTTACTAAATTGTTTAAATACTATTTTCCATGACTGTTACATATCTTTTAAACTCTTTATGTAAGCACTGACGAGGTCTTTGACCGAAACTTAGTTTACGAAACTTGTTTTAAAATAATAAATACTATCTAATTTAATTAAACAAACAGGGCGGAATTTTAAAAAACCACAAGCTTAGTTTAGTTTTGGAAGCATTTAATTAAAGTATTATAATTTCATGTTTTCTAGTTTTAAAGTTTTAAACTGACATAAAAATAGCTTTCAAAATAAGCTTTAATTTTTTCAAAGATAAACGCACAGCTTTCTTATTATATAAGGAAATTTTTCACATTTACAAATTCATAAATTAGTTTGAATATTTAGTAACTTGTTATTTTGTTTAAACCAGACATCAATATAGTAAAACCAAGTAGCAGTTAACAACAATTTGGTAAGTAAGTATTATTTGAATGATTTTATTTTGTTAGAAAATTCTTAGCATAGAAGTAATAAAAGTCGAAGTTACTACAAAAAAAAAGGCTATAGTTAAAAGACTATTTCTTGATTTTTTTTGTAATGAAACAAGTAAGATATTTTTTTCGCTTAAAACTACAATTTGATCCTTAAACGGTTTTAAAATTTATCTTTAAAGATTATTATGCAGCTAATTACATTTAATTAATTGTTATATGTAAAGTATACATAGAATAGTAAATTTTAATTTTTATGTGAACCAAAACTTTAAAAATATGTCCAGTTGATATTACATCTAATCATTTATGACGTAAGTTTTCAAAAACAAATTTAAGCGATTTTAGTTTAAACACTAAATAGTTTGAGATTACTAACAAGTGTCTTAATTGCAGATGCAAATTTCAAAGCTTATGTCAAATCAGCTAACGCAAAAAAATTTTGAACTAAATTTTTTTCTGTTTTTTTTTGTATATGTAGCTTTCATATAACGACTTAAAAGTATTTGCTAAAAGTATTATAATTAGTATATAAAATAAGTTATATTTTTTGTTATAGAGAGTTTGTAATAAAGTATGTTTCTTTTAATTTACGTAATAAAACATTGATAACTTTGAAAAGAAAACTAACCGACATTAGTTATAGGTTGAGTTTTTAAATTTTATAATTAAATTACCAAATAAATAGTAGTGATAACATTTTAAGCTGTTTTTAATAACAGCTTGAAAAATATCTATATTTATAATAACTGACTAATGGTTAAAATTAATTAATAATTGTACACTTAAAAGTTGATATTTGCGAGTAACAAAAAATTACTTCATGATAATTGTCTTATTATTTAATTAAAAATATGTTTTTAGAATGCATTTATAAAAAATTAGTTAGTTTAACTTAATATGAATATAAAACTCTACTTTTCAATTAACTTTTATGTAATTGAAGTTTAAAAGATTTTTCTGTATAAAAAATATTACATCTTTTTCAATGCTGACTTTATTTTTTACTAGAAGTGGTTAATAAATTACTTCGTTCAATATTTAAGCTGCTTATAATTACAACTTCAGAATATTATACTTATATATTTACTAATTTTTGTTAGGTATTAATTAGAGTATACTCCAACAAACTATTATACTTTTTGGATTAGTAACCGATTAAGATGTTCTGAAACTTAATTCAAATTATAGTTTAAAGCAAGTGAAAACTGTCATTTAAAAAGATACACATAATAAAACAATAGTACACATTAAAAACATAAAATATTGGTGGTTAACATGCAGTTATTTAATAATGCTTTTTTTTCATAACCTATCTATACTTGGCGTAGTATAATATCTTACAAAATACATTATATACTTATTAATTTAAACTAAACAACTAAACTATAGTTTTATTATAAATATACAGCTACTTAAGTGTTATATTAAACTGATAAATAATTTAAGAGCAGCAAAATAACTTAATACATACTATACAGTAATAGATACACAATATAAAGTTGTTTTGAAATTTAGCACGTTGATAATGTTTAGTGTTTTATTTTAGTAATATCGTTCATGATTTAAAATTTCCACAGACTACCCGATAACAGACGCTTGCTGGAGTAGAAAGCTAAATTTAAATAAAATACAATTTAAAAATAGGAACATAAAAATACAAAATACTTGTAAAATGAAATTTGAATTTTATATAGACTGAATAACTTACTTTATGTAATATAGTAGCCATTGTTGTTACTTCTTTAAGTAACTGATATTATTTATTAATTTCAAAACATTAAACATGTTGTCGAGTCAACAAGTTAAGTAAAAAATTCTTTTTCTATATTAAGTACTTGTTGTAAATACTATATATTTTTCGTCTAAATAAGTAAAACACATGAACTATGTTGCACAAGCTTAACAAAATTAACTCAATAATTTTAAATATATTATTAATTTATGTTAGAGACAATTTAATCTGTTATGAGGAAAGAAAAATATTGTTTTTTTCAACTTAGTTTTTGATATAGTTAATCTACTTAAATTTGTATTAATATTTTGAAAAGACATTTTAATATCACAGTTTTTTGTTGTTGACAGAAAGTTTATCTTAAAGGAGATTAAATATAACTGAGTCGATACCAGTTTAAAGTCTTTTGAAAATCTCGGAGCTTATTTTCAAGTAGTTTTAAAATTATTTGTACTTGAAATGGTATCCAAATGTTGTGGTGTTTACAAGTATGATCAGTTACAGTTTTTTGGTTTTAAACTTAAATAAAAGTTAAGATTTACAAACAAAATTTAATTTGTGAACTTCATTGATAACAGTCTTTAATTTTCAAAGTTTTTAAGTTAACAAATTTGATAAGTTTAAAAAGTTTTCTAGAAGTAGTTATGTTTTAAAATGTGTCATGTTGTTGTGATTTTTACATCTTACATTATTAAAATGTGTTGTTTTTTATAGCTAAAATTTTTTAGTCTGAATTTTTAGGGCAGTATATTTTTTAACGTTTTGAGTATACTTTAAGACAACTGAATAAAAAAAAAAACTTTTGCTAATAACCTTAAAAGATATTTTTCTTATAAATGGAGTTATTAATCATATTTAGTTATTTCAAATACAACTGCGTTCAGAAACGTGTTCACTAAAAAATATCGAGCCTTAATATTTATTGTTTAAGATTACTTTGTAGCAAAACTGAAAATAAAAAAGACGTATTAGTGGTGAAACTGTTCTTGTTTACTATCAAACTATAAATAAAGTTACAGAAGCAAGTTATTCTAAAGTATTTAAACTTAAAATTGAACTTTTTATTATGTATTTCAAAAGTTGTACAATAAAGTCACTAGCAATTATTTTTTTTTGACTAAAAACTTTTTATAAAGTAACTTTAGATTATTTGAATTTGATATTCTAAGCAAACGTTCATGCAAGTAAATATATCTATGCAAGTATTTAAGCTTTAGATTTCTTTGTCGTTGTAACATTTTTAACTGTTAAGCAAGTTCTGTTATTGCTTGTTACTTTATTCTTTTTCTCTTTTGAATTGTATTTTTTTCATATAAATTTGACATACTTGTATTCAAGTAACCGAAAGTATGAATTCAATATTTAAGCATTTGTTTACGAAGAACTGAGAGTAAGAAGTCCACTGATAGTTCAAGTATCAATGATGATAAAATATTAAAAAACAATTTTTTCTTTATTACAGTAACACATGTTTCTGTGTTTTAACGGGCTAAATACTTCAACGGAGCTATAAAAATTACAAAAATAAAAATACTGTAAGTGTTATTTCGTAATTTTTTACTTCTATGAATACTATAAAGAATTTATATCTAGTAAAATATGTGTACAGTAATGTTTTACTTGTTTTTTAAATGCAAACAAAGCATACCTTTAAAATTTTTAGTTTAAAATAAACTATTCTAAGCAAATATCAAAAATGTAAACTAATGACGTCTCTTTTAAAAATCACAAAAAAAGACTTAATTTGAAGTGTTTTTTAATGTGATATTAAACAATAATTCTTCTTCTCTTGGTTGAACATTTTAAGCTGATATCAAAACAGCCATTATATTTAGTAACCAAACCACATGTAACTTAATACAATTACATTAATACAATATCTTTTCTAAAACCATTTTTAGTAGCTGACTACATAAGCTAATATAAACTACATAACATAGTATAAATATAGAAACTTGCAAAGTACTTTTTGTTTGCCAAGTTTTTATCTTTTTTTTTATAAAATAAAACAATTTAAAGGAGTGTTGCTGAAAATAAGTACTGCTAAGAAAAATTAAGTTAACTGAATTAAGAAAAGTGCTGTGCAAATTGTTTCTATTTTTATATCTTTCAGCAAACTTGCTTCGTTAAGATTTGTATTATAAACCATTAGCTTGTATTATTTAATATTTATATCAGTAGTAGTGATAATCATTGTTTCATTATATCAACAATGATATATGGTTTTTTTATAATATTTTTTTTACTATAACTATTAACTCTAACTCTTGCCCTTAATCGCAATTCTTTTTAACTTTTCGTTTTTTTTTTATTTTTTTCTATTTTAAAAAATTGTCAGTCGTGCAAAAGTTACTAAAATTAACTAATAATAGTTTTTTTTTGTTTAAGTATATATAAGTTCATTATTTTTTACTTTTAAGAGTATTCGGTTTTTTTATTATTATTCAATAATCTTATAAAAAAAAGACCTATGGGTCATTATTGTTATTTTTTTAAAATTATTACGTCCCTTAACTAAAGAAATTTATAACAAAAATATGTGTGTTTAGTTTTATTTAGTTTAATATTTAAATGCAAAAAAAGCTTACGTTCAATAAGTTTTAGTTTAAACTAAATTTTATAAACATAGATTTAAACTGTAAAAATTTGATAACTTATGACGTTGCTTTAAAAATCACAATGAAAAGGCTTAATTCTTTACATTTAATATTGTGATATTTTAGTATAAACTTCTGTTACTAGGGATAAAATTTTAAGCTGATTGCAACTCAGCTATTACAGTCAATTATAAAACTTGATTATGATTACATACAGTAATATAAAATAAAATTAAATTACTCTTTAAGAAATTTATAGATAGTTGAATATACAAGCAATTTAAAACTAAGAACAGTATATAAACTAAAACAATACTTTTCTTTGTTCGTTTACCATATAATTCTTGGTCCCAAACAAGAAACATGGTTTTACGGATTTTTGTGTTTCGGAAATACTGCAACGAAAAATAATCTAAAGTTGAATAAAGAAAAGTATGCACCGTGCAAATTAAAATCGGTGCGTTAAAACAACTAAGTAATCAAGACATTTTTTCATTTGTGTATAATGCAACTTTTATAAATTTCAAGCAAAATTCCTGATAAAAGTTTGGTCGCAGACCGCACTATTTTGAAAATAATAATTTTTAAGCCATTTTATTACAATGAATCATATGAAGTATAAAGCAAGGTAAAAGAAGCTGCTATAGAAGCAGCTGAGTTAAAATAAGCTGTATAATTTGTTGATTAAAATGATGAATACCTTAGTTTTCTAAAACGTTCTTTATTTAAAACTAATGTTGTAGTTTTTTCATTAGTTCATTGTATATATAGTTTAACTTTTCTAGGATTTTGATTGTATATCTAGAATAATTTGATCTTTTTATATAAAATATTCGAGAATACAATATTTTTTTAAGTTTAAAATTTAAAGATTAAAATACTGACACGAATAGTTTTACGGAATATTTATTCGTCTAATCATATATTCAATTTTATTTTTAAAGCAGATAGAATTTTTGTTTTTAAATCAATAAATATTTTGACATATTAACTTCAAAACTTACATAACTAATTTTACTAATGTTAATTCTTTTTGTATTTTAATTATTTACTTAATGTTTATAACTTTTTTCAGAAACTCTACTTGCTATTCTAATTTTTAAATTTTGCTTTACTATAAATTCTCTTAATTAATTCAACATCTGTAGGAATAAGTATTTTGTTTAGATTTTGACGATTTTTCAAAATTTTAGCAAAAATATGTAAACAGTTCTAATAATCTAAGTGTATATAAAAAAATGTCTAATTAGGTAAAGATTTTCAGCATCTGAGTTAACATCAGTTTTAAATTCTAAGTGTTGTTAATTTAAAAAAAAAAGAAAATTATTTATTTGTTTCTATTATAACAATCTCTTTCTTCTTTGAAACTTGATAATAGTTAAAAATTTACTTTTTTAGAAAAAATATTGTGTTAATAAGGTGCTTTCCTAATCTATAATAAAACTTAAATATAATTTTCTTAAAATTATATAACAACAATTAGGTTTAAAAATGACTGATTAAGTTGTTGACATAATTTTTTTAGTGAATCTAAAACAAATAAAATAATATAAGAAACTGTTTTTTTAGTTTTGGTACTGTATACGATCAGATAGCATCAGTGCTAAAATCACAATATTGAAATAGTTCATGTTGTTATAATTTCTCAAAAACAATATTATATGAATATATACTTCATGTCTAAGATTTAACAATTTACGTTATTAAAAACTAAATATTTCTAGTTCTAAGTGCTTATTAGTTTTTTGAAAGCAATTTAAATGTTTTTAGAAAAATGTTCATATAATCATGTGTTTCAGTATTAAGTATTTAACAGTATTGATTATCTTAATACTTAAAACTATATCGTTTTTAATAAAAAGAAAATTTATTCTATATTACTCTAATATAGTAAAAGAAAAACTTATCTTAATTTAAAAACGTCGAGTTTAGTTTTAATAGTTCATATTTAATGTTTACTTACTAAATTGTTTGTAAAAAAAATAAATTTAATCAATGGTTTATACTTTGTTCTGCCCGATTTTGTTTATTATAGCATTGATTTAATCTTAATTCTTTTTAAGCTAGATTTTAAATCAATAACCTAAACTTACATCGTGTCAATAAAAAATTATTTAAATTGGACCTGTGGCCTCATGTACTTTTAAACAAACTAATAACAACTTAAATGTCAAAGACCTCATCAGTTTTTACAAAAAAATTAAAAAGATACGTAACAGTAATCGAAGATTGTATTATAAAAATTAAGTACAAACAATTTTATCACTAAATAAACAAAACTAATAAAATTTTAATTTTTGGATTGCATTTATGGTTAAATTTAGATTTTAGTTAAGTTTTAAAATCAAAATAACAAAAAAAAACAATAACTAACTAAAATAAGATAAGCTTGAAAGTTTTAAGAAGCTCCATTAATTATGTCGTAGTTTCTGTTTAGAAGATAAATAAAAGTAGTAGCATTTTTTTTATTAAAAAACTTTTTTAATTTTATTCAAAGTTAATGTTTAAATAAACAAACAACTTAACTTCAAACCTAAAGCCTAAAGGGAACTATCATAAATTTCCTAAACTGATATGTTTTCAGAATAATTAACATTGAAGATATTATGCTTTTGTGTCACACAAAAATTTATTAGAAAACATATACTACATATCTTTTTGTTTTAAAGAAAGTACTTTAAGTTTTTAAAATCAAAGTTCAAATGCTTAAAGTTATTACGTCCCTCAATTGGATAAATAAATATCTAGGAGAAAAATATGGTTGTCTTACTTATTTTTCAAATGCAAATGAAGCATGTTTCAAATAAGTTTAAGCTTAAATAATATGTTTTAAGCACAAGTCAAAACTGTATAAAAATCTATAACTAAAAACTTATCCTTCAAAAATCACAACAAGAAGGCTTACCTCTAGATATTTATTAATGTGATATTATAATATAATGTTATTTTTTTTAGCAAAAATTTCTAAACTTATACCACTTTAGCTATTGTAATCCATAACAAAACCACATGTTTATTACATACAGTTAAACTCATGCAATGACTTGAATGTGTTTTCTAAAACCATTTTTAGTAGCTGACTACATAAGCTTGTATAAACTACATAGCATAGTATAAATATAGAATCTAGCGAAGTTCATTTGATTTCAGAACTACACTATTTTTTTTGTCCTAATTAGGTTAACACATTTTAAATGAGTTTTGTAAAAACAAAAAATGCAAAGAAAAATTAAGTAAGTGAATTTAAAAAAGTACTGTATAAATGTCTTTATTTTTATATATTTTAGCTACCAATGTACTACCAAGGTATTTTATTTGTGCGACGCTTGTTTGGTAACAACAGATTTTGTCTTTAATAAGTTAATATAAATTTACACTAATTGTATTTTATATTGTATATTTATTTTATCACTTAAACAAGTGTTAAAACAGAATTAGTTTTCCAATTTAAACCAAGATAACTTTACGTAAAAAAAAAAAAGAAAGTTACTTTAGAAATGAATTAAAACAATTGATTAACAAACAAACTCTTGATAAATGACAAAAAAAAAGATAGAAACGAAAACTTAAAAGTATTAAACAACAAGTTTAAATTTTTTCAGCTGTTAAATAACAGATAAATGCAACATGAAATTTAATGGATTAAAAAATATATACATTATTTTTATAATCAAATTTTTAAAGAACTAATATTCTACGTTATACAATTTCTTTTTTGTTTTCGAGAAAAAATTTACGAAAATTGCAAAGTTTAAGTAGAATAAATTAAACATTTTCAAATGAATGGTCTTTTAATAACAGAAAAAATGTTCTTAAATTTAAGTTAATAATATTTTAGACAAAAAAGTAAAATATTTTTATTCACAATATATGTTCTACTAAAACTAACAGTTAATTATCTGAATTTAATAATCCACATTTATCTTTAATATTGTTGTAAAATTAGTATAACAAATATGGTTTTGTATAACAATACTTTTAAATAAAGATATAAAATAAATGAAAGGTAAAACATCAAAAACCTCGTTAATATCGAAATTTATTAAGTTCTTAGTTGGACAGAGAAACGTATAGTACAATCAACTGTGTATACTTTTAGCTAATCTACATATGTTAATAATCCATAATTTTGTTTTTAACTTTAGTTTAAATGAAATTACTCTAAGCATATTTCAATACTGTAAAGAAAATCTATAACTAATGAGGTATATTTTAAAAACCACAACAAAAAGCCTCAATACTAAATATTTAAAAATGTGATATTTCATTTAAATCTTCGTGTCCTTTCGAGAAAACTTTAAGCTGATAACTCAGCTATTATAATTTGTTACAAAACCATTTCTTGAATATACACAGTAACATACAATCGACTTAAACTCTTCTCTAGAAATATTTTCCTATACTGTTAGAAATTAGCATCTACCATGTGTTTCTCTGTCGTTAACAAGTTAACATACAATAAACATACAAGGAATGTTTTAAAATACAAGTACTGCAAGCAAAAATTGTGTTAGTTGATAAAACGAAAGTACAAATTGTTTTAGTTTTCACAAGTGTGCTTGCTTTATTAGAATTCATAATTACAAACCATCAGCTTGCTGTTTTTAACTTCTACTTGGGTAATAATGATAATTATTATTTCATTACACTACCAATGTTTTATCTATGTTTTAAACAAATAATATACAAAGTTATGGCTTAAAAAGCAATACCTGATAAATTAAGTAAAAATTAAATAAACTTACTACTTATGTTTACTATGCCATTAGTAGAATTATTTAGTATAAGTTAAAAAACTTCTTTTCTACGTTTTATTTATACGTGAACTTTAAAAGCTGCTTTAAGTTTGCTAATATTTATACCTTTTAAGATCTTTTAAAAAATGTTCTATTTTTGTGTAAACAATAGAATTAATACTAATACTGGTTAGCCTAAAAATATGTTTTTTATCCATTTTTAAAGTTTTTCGATTTATAATAGAAAGTTTTACTCTTAACAACTAAAAATAAACAACTTTGTTTTTATACGAACATTTAAATTTTAGACTATAAGAAAACTTTAAGTCAAATTAGTAACTAATACGATTTTAGTAACCGTAAAAATATATACTTAAAATGTTTTCCAATTATGAATGATATTTACTAACTTGCTTGTGTGAAAACAATAAATCTTGACTACAAACTATTTGTAGACAATAATTTAATGTTTTTACAGTTAGTTTGAATAAAAAATTCAGTTTGTTATGTTAAGCAACATTTTAACACATCTGAAAATTACTGAAGTGTACCGTCTAAATAAAGTTTTAAATGATTTAACTTAGTATACGTCAATTTCATAAAATTAGTAAATTATCTTTAGCAAACGAAAAAAAAACTCTTAAAAATAATTTAAGTTTTATATTTTAAACTATAAAAACCACAAACATGAGGATTAAGTCTAAATACTTATAATTTGAAAGTATTATCAAAATTTTATAGATCCTTTCTTTTCAATTTTAAACTGATACTAATCAGCAGATCTAAGAATTCAAATATAAAACCTTGAAGTCTACTACAAACATATAACTTACAATATCTCCTACATGTTTTAACCTCCTGATAATAGTAAAGTATAACAAAAAAGTTAAAATCGCTTGAAATTTAGCATGAAGTAAGCATCTTACTTTTAAGTTATAAAAATATCGCTTTTATTGTTTTAGGTTTTTAGAAATTCTATCTAGTATATTTTAATTAATAATATAAATTTGTCTCAATTTGACATGTATAAATTTTAAGAACTAAAATGAAATTAGTTTTATTACATTTTTGTAACTTTTAAGAGTTCTAAAATGCGTAAATAAATACGTGTGTTGGGTCGCAGGAAGTGTCTGTACAACATAATTTTATAAACTTTTAAATTAGAATGTTTATGAAAGTTTGAATATTTTTATTTATTTATTAGTTTAGAGAAAAAGTTTAAGTTTTAATTAAAGCGATTTCTCTTAAAAAAAAACAATAGGCCAATGTAAATAAGAACCAATTTTAGAGAGAAATAATTTGAAAAGACTTGACATTAAAAACTAATAAATGTTGCTCTAAGCATTACTTCTTTAAAAAGTAGAATAATTCATAATTTTTAGCTAAACTTGAATTAGCTTTTAAAATGCTCAAACAAATGCTTATATTTTTTTAATTAACTGTAAAATTTTGTATTTCTCGTTAAAGATTGCTCTTGTATGTTTTATAGATTGACGTCAGTAACAACTCAAAATTAGTATTAAAATTTAAAAGTTAACTTATATTCTTTAAACAAATAAAATGATTTAGTTTTAAAACGTTTTTATTTATTTAATTAACAGTTAACTTAACAAACTGTGAGCTGCTTAAATTTAATCAAAATAAATTTTTTGTTCAAAAATCAATTAATTTCTTTAGACTAACCGATAGACCTTTAAAGTTTCAGAAATTGTTAATTATTTGCAACTTCGATTTTAATCATTTATAATGGCTCAGGGTCTTGACTGTTTATAAAAAAATTGTCAACATACTTTGGAATTAAATAAACTGTTAAAAAATAAATACTAAGGAATAAAAAATAAGTAATAAGAATTAAAACACAGTCTAGCTCTCTAATCATTTACGATCTTTAAACGGATTATTAACTATCTGGTAAAAACTTTTTTGTATACTTTTGTTTAATTTAATTTATATGTGCAAATTAGTATTATTTCATATACTTTAGTATCAAAACTAAAAAAATAATAAAATGTAATGACGTAACTTTTTAAACTACAACTAAAAGGCTTAATTCTAAATATATAATAGTTTATTACCATAATAAAATATTAAATTTGCATCGGAAAAATTTTTAAGCTAATACAAACTCAGCTCTTATAATCCATTACGAACTAAACTTTAATTACATACAGTAACACTCATACAATGGTATTTAAAACTTTTCCATAAAATATTATAAAGTCGATTAAATACGCGATTATTTAACTTCATGTAATCAATATACAGTAAATGTGCAATAAAAGTAGAATATCTGAAATTCATTATTACAATCTTGTTATAGTATCTTTTTAATCTTGTAATAAAAAATAATCTTGTTGCTGTTTGTTTTAAGTTTTGTTTAACATATACGTATGATATCTGGAAAAATATTGCATTAGCACATTAGTTCTTCAAGGAGAGATTTTTTTTGATAAGACTTCTTACATTTATATGCAGAAAACTTAACCATTTATCATTTAAATCATTATTTTTCTGTAATTAAAGGTCTCAGCAGAAATGTATTGAGGACTAAAAACAGTTGGTTCAGCATTTAAGTTAAATTTCCTACTTAGGTTGTTATTATTCACTAAGAAAAGCCCACTGTTATAACGCTACTAAAGAGAAAAAAGTATTTTAAAAAAGATTATAAGTAAAACAAAATAGAGTTTTTTTTAATTGAATTGTTATTTAAGCTAATGGCATTTCCTTTAGAAAACTATACTTAACAGACATAATAAATTGTTTGATTTTCATATATTATTTTACTTTAAATGTCATTGAATTAAATTTTGCTTTTTATAAATTTTAGTATAAATAAAACAACTCAAAGCATATATCAATACTGTGAAAAAATCGATAACTAATGATGTAGCTTTCAAAAACACAACAAGAAATCTTAATTTAGAATATTTAATAAAGTGATTTTCTAAAATAATCTTATTTTTATTATAATATAGGCTGATACTAACTCAGCTACTACAGTCCCTAAAAACAAAACAGCTTTTTTATTACTTTTTACTAAAAAAAGGGTTGGAAACCTCTAATGACTATTTAAGCTATATATAATCTGCAAGTGTACCGTTAACATAAATAATTTCTTTTATAAGTAAATTGCTACTATATTTTTTATTGTGGTTCGATATTAAACTGCAATAATTTAAACACTAATATTATTAGTCTGTTTTAAACAAAATGTTTAAATCTGTTTTTTTTCTACTTTTGATAAAATATAATCTTGAATAACAGGCTCGATTTTTGTAAAAGTTTCCTTTTTTAACATAATATTGTATTTTAAATAACTAATGATAATTAATAACGCCATAAATAGAAAAAAATATATGTTTAAAAGTCATTAGCATTTAGTTTTCTAAAAGTATACCAAAAAAGTGAGAAAGTTCATTTTTGTAAAACTTTACACTAAAAATTTTAGCCTTAAGAATTGTTAAATGTTTTTTAGGTAATTTTTAAAAACCACACAACAATATGACAAAATTCGAAATACAATTACTTGAGAAAGTATATTTACAATCAACATTATTTTTTAAGCTGATTTCAACTTAGCTACTGTAATATTCCGTATAAATGTATCAGTTGTTTAAATCTTTTTTTTATAATATTATTAATTGTTTTTTTTACTAAGTCAATTATAACAACAACTTTTTTGTTTATAGACTATTATAGTTTATAACCATCATAATAAATTTTACTTCAAAACTTTGAGCTATTTTTAGGAAACCAACCTTTTTTTACAAAGCATAAAAATATGTAAAAATTTTATCTTTAAGTATTGTTATATTTTTTAAAACTTTACAGCAGCTGATCAGATATCAGCTCAAAAGTTTCTCTGACTTGAACTTGAGAGATTTGTTTATGTTCATTTCTCAATTTGTTATATACATTTTAACATTAAAGCTTATTTATTAAACTTTTTTTGCAATTTTAGAAAAATTCTAAACTTCAAAAAGCTTTAATTATTATTCAATAGTTGATCAAATTTTTATCAAGCATTATACAGTTAGTCAGTAATATATTATTATATGTTACGTAGTTTTTTTGATGGCAAAATTTAATCTATCTTAGGTTTATTTTTAACCAAATACTACTTTTAAAAACAGTTTTTAAAATTTAGATCTTTTTTTTTTGGTTCAATAGACAACTTATGCAGATAAAATCTTACAATAACTAATGTTTATCAATGCAAAACTTTCAAAAGCTCTATAATCTTAAAGTTATGAACAGCAATTATATTTCTAAAATATAGTAATAGACTAAATTTAGTAGTAACTAACTTTAAGTCTTGAAGCCAAAGTTACTGACTGCAACACTTAATTTAATTTATGTAATGTAATTTATGTATTTATTAATTTATGAAATTTTCAGATCTTATATATAGTAAATAGCGGAGCTATGTTTGTAAAGTATTTACAGTCGCTTAGCTTATATCTTTCAAAACTTTATTGTTTTCTAACTCCGTCAATAACAATGATCTTTTAAAAGATTTATGTATATAATTATTTCAGTTCGAGTTGATTTAAAAAAAAAAAAAATTTGGATTTATAGCAAAGGCGTTAAGTTAAAAAATAACTAAATCCAGATATTTTTATTGATATTTAAAATAATAAAAAAAACAATAATTTAATAAACGAACAGAAGTTTTCTATGTGAATTATTCTATTATTGAGTCAATATTTTACTTTTTTTTAATTCAAAATATTAATAAAGAATTGAATAGCACAGTCTATATATTATAAACTTTTTATTATTTAATGTATTATAGTATCTGAGTTGATATAAGCTTAGGAAATTGAAAGATAGTATTTAAGTAGTTTATAGTTTTTTGAAGTATTTAAATTAAATAATTAGACAACTTTGTTGGATATATAAATTACGACATTAAAAAGATTTTTTTTTTGTAGTAACTACTTATTTTTGATAGTTAAACAACTTTATCTAAATATAATTCATATATGGACCTTACAAAAAACTATAACAACATAAATAATGCAAAATAATATTTTATTACTTTTCTTCTAAAATAACATACCTTGGATAAATAAACTATTTGTGCGGTAAATTAATATTTGATATGATAATTTATAAACATAGGGCTTTTTTAACATTTTCCAACAAATTAACTAGCACTGTTTGTATGTTGTAAAAAGAATACTTATCTTTCTATTGAAATAATTTTGCTGAGTCGAAATTTGCTTAAAAATTTGATAATTCTATTAAACTAAACTTTTTTTGTTTAAGATTAATTCTACTTAAAAATAAACCCTTTTATTGTGGTTTTTACAACTATAATTAAAATATTAATTAATAAAACCTAAATATTTACTTTAGATCGTTAGAACTAATTACTATGAAATATATAATAAATAAATTAGAAGTTTAATTTTAGAAAAAAAATTAGGCAGTTTAACAAATTTAGTATCTTTAACAGGTTTTAACAAACAAAATTATGGATTATTTAAGAACTAAAACGTATATAAAAAAACTAATTTAAATTTTTAGGGAAATGATAAGTTGTAGTAATTTACAAAAATCTTTAAAATAGTTTTTACACTATATTGTTAAAATAGTTTATAATAAGGGAAGATATTGGGCAAAGTATGGCCCATGTGCGAAATACGTCTGCAGAGTGAAAAATACTTAAACTTTTTTTTTAATTTCAGTTGAATACGGCTCGAAGAAATCTCAATAAAAAACAATACTTTGTTGTAATACGACCAAGGAGAAATATTTTCTATTTACAAAAAATATTGCTCATCTTGGTTTGATTACGAGGATATATTGTATGTGCTTATTTCTTTTTAATTTTAGTTAATATTTAGTTTAAAACTAAGAGTCATAGTATTTTCTATAATTTAAGCCGTTTGTTAATTTTTTATTTTAATTTTATAAACACTTTGTCGAGATATTATTGTTTGTTTTTTTATTTAAGTCTTTTTAAAATAATAAATTATCGTATTAAAAACTAGCAAGTCTAAAATTTTTTAGCTTTTTTCAAGCATATGTTATTTGACACCTCAACAGGGCCTTAAAACAGGAGAAATATCTTGCTGGCTAACAAAAGATTCAACAGTTAAAGTAATTGTGAAACTCTAACTTCTATTTGCGGTAATGTGTGTATTACATTAACTGTATTACAATTAAAATAGTTGAATTTTAAACAGTTTTAAGTGTTTAATTTATTTCATTAAAACTTTCTTTACCTTAAGGTAAGAAGAATCATTGTAAATTGAAAGTTTTTTTGAAAACTTAACTAGACTTAACTAAAAATATAATTGATTTCGTATTCCAAGATTTAATTAAAAGGGTTAAAATGAAATTAGCCTCTTCACACATTCTCTTTTTGGCTACAATAAAATATTTTGCACCAGAATAGAAAAAATATCTAAAAGAAATAGGACTATATTGCTTATTTTAGAATTCTTGCTCAAAAATTTCGTTTTTTTTCTATACACATATCATAACAATACAATGTAGTTAGTAGCTTAAATGATTTATGTTTGAAAAAACGTAAACAAAAAATATAGAAATTTTTTTATTATAACGGCTATTTTAATACTTGCTTTAAAATTTTCTGTTGTATTTGTAACTGATGTTTGTATTTAATTATGCTATAAAAGTCTGATTTTGTTAAAATAAAGCTTATTTTGTTAAAGTTGTATAGAAGCTGAGTTGAAATCAGCTTAAAAAATATTTTAGAATGGTCGGACAAAATTTTATGTTTTTTTAAAAACATATGTTTTAAATATAATCATGTTGTTGTGGTTTTTAAAAGTAAGGTCATTAATATTAGCTATTTTTAAATTAAAATCTTTAATATAAAAATTTTAGTTAGAAAATATTTTAATTTTTTATGCAAATTTTATTAGGTGTTTGATTAAAATTGAAAATATTTTTAGTAACAGTTGTTGTAAACAACTTAATTTGATCGTCATACATATAGCAGTTAAGTCTATAGAGCTACATTGTGACTAATGCGTCAAAAAAAGGGCTTAACATATTTTTGAATAGTAAAGATCCTCTGTATATTTAAATTCTAAGACAGAATAAAATTAATAAGCCTACATATATATAGTTAGTATAGATATTAGATATTAAAAGTTTTATAAAAAGCTCTGGTCGATAGTGCTCGACAAATTAATTGGAGCTATATATTTATCTAGTTATTAGTATACATATATAGTTATGCAGTTCAAAAGTAAATAATAATCACACTAAATTGGTGATAAAGTAAAACAAATTATTTTGAAGTTTTATGTAGTTATAAAGAAAAGTTAATTACAAAATTGTAAAAATTTAACATCGAAATAATTTTGTAGAAAAGCAACTATGAACTGCTTGCCAAGTCTAACTGAAAAATTTTACGAAAAATTTAATTTTGCTATAAAAAACATAAAAAAAATAACTTTTGCTATCATTTTTGTATATTTAGTTACCAATTTTTCCAAGAGACAATGTGTATAAGGTCATTCCAATATTTAATACAGTTTGGTTTGATTTAGTTACGGACTACAAAAAACAATGTTTTACAAAACTTGAAAACACTGTTTTTTAAAAAATACCTTCATTAGTTATAATTATCTATTGAACGAAAAAAAAAAGCGCTCAAATATTTGGTCCTAGGACCTGGTGTACCAAAAAAACCTTTGGGTTATCTAGTTATCCACCAAAATACAGTTTTAAGTCATGTCAGAAACATAATTATAGTTTGCTTTTAGTTTTTAATATCTATTATTTATTAATTTATTTATATAGTATTAATTTATTTACTGCGTAAAAAATTTTAAAATGTTGAAATGTGGAACAAGCAATTTTTAAGCAATATTTTTAAAATAATATAATCAACAATAACTGTTACTTCAAAACTAAAAGTATAAATGTCATAATTTAACTTTTGAAAAAGTATATAAGTTGATAAAAGTACAAGTTTACTAATGTTCGTTTAACTTCCTTTAAATTACTATTTGGTACTTATAACTTTAAAAGATATTGTTTGTCACTTTTTACAAAACTTTGTGGCAATAAGTTTTATAATCTGTACATGTTTTTTAGTTTGTACTTGTCTTAAAAATAAACCAATAAAGAACACGAAGTTTTAACTAAATTTATTTCTCAAGCTAATAACAAGAATTTGTAACTTTTTTTAACTACCGTAAGACAAAAAATAGCAAAGCATTCAAATATAAGGTTGATATAAAACAACATTTTAAACCAACTCACTTTTTAAATTAAACGACGCTTCTCTATGTAATTTAAAGGTTTACGAAGTTTTAAAAAAAGCGTGTAAGAATATTATTAAAATATTGTTCCTTATTTAAAAAAATTAATTTTTATGGTTAATATATTGAAATACTTCATTTTAGATAAAAATTTTATTTATGTATACAACAGCTTAATCGATATCAGCTTCAAAACTTTTTAGATTCTTTGTCAAATAACTTTAAAATGTTGCAATATAATATGCTTTGTAGTAAAACTTACCATTTTGGTTTAATTATATTAAAGTATTTGTTGAATGTTTTATTTATTTAATGAAATATTTATAAATATTTTATGTATACTTTTTGATGCCTGTGTCAACAGTATACATAAAACTATTTTTATTACAAATACGTAACTTTAGATAATAAAAACGATGAAAAAATTGCAATCTTTGAATATTGTTAATAAGACACTTTTAAAAGAATGGAATTTTTAGAACACAATAAATATTCGTAAAGTTATTTCAATTAGATTTATCACTATAAAATTGAATTTTTTAATTAAAATATATCTTCTGCTTAAACTTAAAAATTACTCTCTCAAATTAATAATTCACATTTATATTTGACACAGTTGAAAAATTAATATTTCCTTTAAACACCAAGTTAGACAACATACTATAAATATATCTATTCTAAGCATATATCAATACTGTAAAATCTTTATGACTAATGACGTAATTTTCAAAAACCACAAAAAAAAAAGCTTAATTCTAATTTATAATAATGTGAGATCTCTAAATACCTCTATTTTATAATAAACGTAAACATTTTTAAGCTGACACAAACTCAGCTACTGATACTATTTTGTCGTGATAATATTTGATATCGTGATAATTAAATCACATCTTGATTACATGCACTATCATTCATACAATGGTTTTAATTCTTTTCTAATAAAATTTTAAATATTCTAGTACATAAGCTGAAAAAAACTAAAGTATTTAAAAACACAAAATAAATTAAAGTAATCTTTCGATACTTTTCTTTATTTAACCACTATATGTTTCTCTGCTTAAGTTTTAAGAAAATATATAAAATATAAGTAATGCAGGAAAAAGTTACGTCAGTTGTTTACAAAATACACTGTGCGAATTGTTTTATAATTCAAGCGAGCTTAAGATTGTATCAACAAAATATTAGCTTGCTGGTTTTGCTTTTTGTTTAGGTAATAATGGTTTTAATTTTTTTATTAAACCATTAATGATATATTTGTTTTAAAATCAAATATGTAAAAAAAGACTTTAGCTCTAAATATCAATAGCTGCTAAATTGAAGAAATTATTAAGTGAATTTATTGCTTATGTTTAGTACGCCGTTAGTTAAATTATTCAGTATTTGTTAAAAAATTTCTTGTTTACTTCTCAAATATACGTAAGAAATACAACAAAGCGCATAACGAGTGTCTATTTTATTATGTTTTTTTGTAGTTTCTGTCTTTTATATCTTAATGTAGTTAGACTAAAGTTTGGTTTCATCAAAAATAGTAAAATAAAACAGATTAAATTAACGTTTATATTATATTATTGTTTTATGTTTTTATTAAATATATAATTTTAAGAAGTTACTAATTGATGACTGTAAATTTTAACTTTAAATGTAAAACAGACATTTAACTTTATAAGAAGACGTTAAAGTTTAAACATTTATGATAAAAAATATTCTAATTTTATTAAATATAAAGAAATACTTTATAAGTTACATTTACTAAATTGATTAATGATTCTGGTAAGCTTATATACACTAAAAGAAAACAATAACCTTTTATGAAATACAATAAAAAAAATATTTTATATAATCTCATAACCTAATAGTTAGAGTAATTTTAATTTAAAAGGTATTTACTACATCTTCTTATAACTAAAACCATTTTTAAACTGAATATCTTTTTTAACTTTAAATAATCTATTAAGAAAAATAATAATGTTAGTTTGTTAATAAATAAATATATATATGATTCTGATAAGCTGTAGAAACACAATAAAGATAATAGCAGCTTAGCTTTTTCACTATCAAATAAATTTTATCGACTATTTTGAGCTTTAGTACGATATTTAAGGGTTTTAAAAACTTTACTAGAATTATCTTTTTTCCCATAGAGTATATTTTTTCAGCGTCTTACAGTAATCTAAGCCATTAAGTGAACAGTTTATATTATATAATAATTAACAGTGTTTATGAACATAATGGTGCCTAATTAATAATAAGATAGAGTTTTCCTAGTTGAATTGACATTTATTAAAGCTGTTCCAACAAAATAAAACTTCGTTGTTTTAGTTTTTTATTATTAACGTTACTAAAAATGTCTGTTTTTTTTTGAGGGTATGATTTTAATAGTTTAACTTTCAGAAAGAGCGAGTAATACTATTAGTAAAACATTGTTATTTGGTTTGAAAATTTTATCTATATGTTTTGAATATTAGAAAACATCATTTTAGCTAAAACTTTTGATTAACAAATACAAAAGCTGAGTTGATATCAGCTTAAAATCTATCCAAATTCACTTTCAGCAGACTTTAAAATACTGGCAAATTTTTACGCTACTACTAAACTTTACTGTTGTGGTTTTTAACAAAATTAGAATATTTATGGAATGTCTGTGGTAGAATTATTGCTGTAGTATATTTATAATATTGAATATTTAGTGTATGTTTTTAGATGCCTTTGTTTACAGTATACATAGTTTTTTTTTTTGAATACGTAACCTTAGACAATTATAAAAATGACAAGTTAAGTAAAACATGTTTAACAGCAAAGTTATTTTATTTAGTTTTAATTTTTTATATCTAAGCTGTTTTTAAACTCAATTTAGAAAAAAAAAACATTAGCTAGTACTTAACTGTAAAGTAATACAGAAAATCACAATGTACTACCAATATAGTTTATTTATGCGACGTTTATTTGGTGACAAAAAAATTTGTCTATGACAAATTAATATCAATTTTACACTAAGTGTATTTTTTTTTTATTGTATAACTTTACGTAAAAAAAAATAAAGTTACTTTAGAAATGTTATGAAACAATTGATTAGCAAAAAATCTCTTGATAAATGATAGAAAAAAAGATAAAAAAAAAGAAAACTTAAAACTATTAAACAACAATTTTTAAATTTTCAGCTGTTAAATAACAGATAAATGCAACATGAAATTTAATGGATTAAAAAAATTTATACATTATTTATAGAACTAAATTATCAAAGAACTAAAGTACTACATTATACAATTTCATTTTTATTTTCGAGAAAACATTTACTAAAATTGCAAAGTATGAATAAAATCAGTTAAACATTTTCAAACAAATGGTCTTTTTTTAACAGAATAAGTGTTCTTAAATTATGTTAATTATATTTAAGACAATAAAATAAAACATTTTTCTTTACAAAATATATTCTACTAAAACTGACAGTTTATTATCTTAATTTAAGAATTCAGATTTATTTTTTACATCAGTAAAAAAATACTATAGTATATATGGTTTTGTGTAATAATACATTTTTATAAAGACATAAAATAAATAAAAGGTGAAACATCATAAAACTCGAGAATACCGAAATTTATTAAGTTCTTAATTGGACAAAGAAACGTATAGTACAAACAACTGTGTATACTTTCAGCTAATCTACATATCTTAATAATGCATAATTTTTATAAATCTTAGTTTAAATGAAACTACTCTAAGCATATATCAATATTGTAAAGAAAATCGATAACTAATGAGGTATATTTTAAAATATATTGAAGTTGTTTTAACAATAAATTTTTAAAGAGCTTCACAATTAAGGAGCCTTTAGTGATAAACTTTTTAACAATTTAACTTTTGTCATTACTGTATATTTTAAAAACCACAACAAGAAGGCTCAATTCTGAATATTTAAAAATGTGATATTTTATATAAATCACCGTGTCCTTTCGGGAATATTTTTAAGCTGATAACTTAGCTATTAAATTTTGTTACAAAAACATTTTGCTGAATATACACAATAACATACAATTGACTTAAGAAATTTCTAGAAATATTTATAATACTGATAGAAATTAGAAACTACCATGTGTTTCTCTGTCGTAAACAAGTTAACATAAAATATATTAAAAATGTTTTAAAATACAACGACTGTAAGCAAAAATTGTGATAGTTGATAAAACAAAGTATAAATTGTTTTAATTTTCACAAGTGTGCTTGCTTCATTAGAATTCATATTAACAAACCATTAGCTTGCTGTTTTTAATATCTACTTGGGTAATAATGATAATCATTATTTCATTACACTATCAATGTTTTATTTATGTTTTAAAAAAATAATAAACAAAGTTATAGCTTAAAAAGCAATAGTTGATAATTTAAGTAAAAATTAAATAAACTTACTACTTATGTTTACTACGCCATTAGTAGAATTATTCAGTATAAGTTTAAAAACTTTTTTTCTACGTTTCATTTATACGTAAATTTTAAAAGCTGCTTTAAGTTTGCTAATATTCATACCTTGAAAATATTTTACAAAATCTTTTATTTTTGTGTAAACAATAGAATTAATATTAATACTGATAAGCCTAAAAATAATTTTTTTATCCATTTTTTAAGTTTTTCGATTTTTAATAGACAGTTTTACACTTAAAAACTAAAAATAAACAATTTTGTTTTTATACGAACATTTAAATTTTAGAACATAAGAAAACTCTAAGTCAAGTTAGTAACTGATACGATTTTAGTAACCGAAAAATAATATATTAATGTGTTTTTCAATTATGAATGATATTACTTACTTACTGGTTTGAAAAAAATATTTATTGACTACAAACTATTTGTAGACAATAACTTAATGTTTTTACAGTTAGTTCGAAAAAAAAAATCTGTTTGTTATGTTAAACAATATTTTAACACATAGGACTGAAGAAATACTATAGTGTACCGTCTAAATAAAATTTAAAATGATTAAAACCAAGGAACTTTATTTTTAAGTAGTTTACTTTTTAAAAAAGAAAATTTTGAAAAGTTAAGTTGACATTATTTGTTTTTGTTTTAATTTAATAAAATAAGTAAACCATCTTTAGCAAACTAAAATAATCAGACTATTAAAAATAATTTAAATTTTAATTTTAAAACTATAAAAACCACAAACACGAGGTTTGAGTCAAAATACTTATAATTTGAAAGTATTAACAAAACTGTATATATCCTTTCTTTAAAATTTTACACTGCCACTAATCAACCTGTAAAAATTCTAACATAAAACCTTGAAGTCGATTACAAACATATAATGTACAATACCTCCTACATGTTTTAATCTCCTGATAATAGTAAAGTATAACAAAAAAGTCAAAGTCGCTTGAATTTTAGCATGAAGTAAAAATGTTACTTTTAATTTAAAAAATATCTTTTATATTGTTTTAGTGTTTTTACAAAACCAATCTAGTATATTTTAATTATTTAAATAAATTTGTCTTTATTTAACATGTTTTAATTTTAAGAATTATAATGAAATTGGTTTTATTACATTTTTGTAACTTTTAAGAGTTCTAAAATGCGTAAATAAATGGGTGTGTCGGGTCGCAGGAAGTGTCTGTACAACATAATTTTATAAGCTTTTAACTTAGAATGTTTATGGAAGTTTGATTATTTTTATTTATTTATTAATTAGTTTAAAGAAAAAGTTTACCTTTTAATTAAAGCAATTTTTCTATAAAAAAACAATAAGCCAATGTAAATAAAAACCAAATTTTAGAGAATAATAATTTGAAAAGACTTGACATTGTACTCATAAATGTTGCTCTAACCGTTAATTCTTATAAAAATTGAATAATTCAAATGTTTAGCTAAACTTAAATTAGCTTTTAAATTGCTTAAACGATTGCTTTCATTGTTTAATTAACTATTAAATTTTGAATTTTTATTTAAAGATAGATGTTTTGGGTTCTATAGATTGACGTCATTTACATCTCAAAATTAGCGTTAAAATTAAAAAGTATATTTATATTCTTTAAATAAATAAAATGATTTAGTTGTAAAACTTCTTTACTTATTTAATTAACAGTTAATTTAATAAACTGTGAGCTTCTTAAGTTTAATAAACATAAATTATTTGTATAAAAATTCACTAAAATCTTCAGACTATACGATAGACTTTTAAATTTGGAAATTATTAAATAATTTGCCATCCTCCTATTCATGCAACTTTGATTTTGGTCTTTAATAACGGCTAAGGTTCTTGTCTTTTTATAAAAATAATTCTCAAAATACTTTCGAATTAAATAAACTGTTCAAAGTAAACTTTAAGTTTTTTCAATAAGTATTTGTATCTAGTGAATCATATTAACAAAAATTTCATTTTTTTTTAATTTATAAGTATTTTATTTTTATAATTTTTTAAATTAACGTCATTTATTTATTTATTTTTTTTTGTTTGTGGCGTGTTTATAAGTTTAAAGTTTAAGATTAATATATGTTCTAATTAATTATTGATAACTTGAACAACTAATTTTTAAACTTTGTACTATTAGTAATTTAGTCATATATTTTTGGTGTAAATTTCCTAAATATATAAATTTTTTTAAATATCTAATTTAAAAACTTTTTATCGACCACAGAAACAATAAAGTTTCTTTTTGGAGTTAAATTTTTTTTAATTTAAAAAGTTTTACAATAGTTTAAAAATAAAACTCAACATTTTTTGAACTTCAAGATTTATTTAATATTTATTGGTTACATGACAATTCAAATTCAGACAACTCAAATTCCGACAATTCAAATTCTTAAAAAAATGTTTAAAGGACTATATCTAAAAAAGTTATATAAATTTGAAAAAACATAAAAAATGCTTATGTAGATCTTATTAATATCTAAAAGCCACTTTATTTTTTTATAAAAATCTTAAATATTTTTCAAGATATTTTAAATTTTATATAAAATTACTAATTTTTTTCTTTAATAAAGCCATATCTCAAAAATTATTTAACTTTTTGCAATAAGAAAAAAAATGGTCTGTAGGTATTTATATGATTTATATATGCATTTTTTTATTTTAGACAAATATACATTTCTTTTTTATTTTAAGCAGTTTCAATTTTTTATTAAGAATTTGAATTGTCGGAATTTAAATTGTCCGAATTTGAATAGTCGTGCACCCATTAAATTTGTTACTTTATGATAAATATCGAAAAATGTATAGTTTGTTCAGTTTGCTACTGTAAAAGCTATAAGAAAAGTTAGTTTAATATAACAAAATTAGTATTAATTTATATTTATTAGATTGATGAACTTAACATTTTAATGTTAACACAAATGAAATATTTATAGAATTGATTCGTAAAATACATTAATAGAAAGTTATATTAAATAAGTATAAGTTTATTAAGATTTATAATCTAACTTAAGTAACAAACATCTCAAATTCACATAAAAAAGTTTCACTTTTTATAATAGCTTATCAATAACAAGAATTAAATTAATAAAATACAATTTTACCAGTTCTAATATTAACCAGTATTTAAAATCATAGTTTCAATTTATATTATTAAAATTTAAAAATTAACACCATACTAGTAAAGTAAAAGTCTTAAAAAGTAGATGAATGTGACTAAGCTTTAAATTTTTCAAGTTCTAAATTAAATATGCAAGTTTATTTTAAAATCACAATGCTATTAAAACTTTATATTTTAACTTACTGTCAAAAACTTCTTTTCTAATAACTAACTATAAGTTTTTTCAGATTTTTAATCCAACTTAAGTAACAAATATCTCAAGTTCATCTTAAAAAGTCTAACTTTTTGTAATA
>NW_028139296.1:62320-117291 GCF_965202585.1 Thalia democratica
GACAATACCAAAAATTTAAAGATTTTATAAATGATAAGAACTTTATTTTTTTTAATAAAAAATATCTTTTCTTGTTTATCAACGAAGACTTTTATTTAATTAACAAATCGAACAATATACTATTTTACTTAGTGTTAAGTTTAAGCTAGTTAAAATAAATGTAAAAAACATCACATTAATGTGGATAAAACTCGTTAGAAAAAACAGTTTATAAAACTAAAACCTTTATACACCATGTTACTTGTTACCTAACTCATTAAAAAATTAAATCTGTTTTTGGTAAGTAAATTCTGATTAAAACTCTGAACAGAGTTTAAATGCTTATGCTAAATTTTTCATTTGTTTATATAGGAGTGAATAAGTTATTGTTAGTAAACAAAATAATTTGATTTAGTCTGCGGTCTGACTACACTAATTTCCAAAAACATAAATAAAAACTGTACAAAAAAGATTAAACTTAAAAAGTTAGTATAACCATGCAGGGGCGTTTCTAGACTATTTTCAAAGGGGGTTCACAAATTTTTTTTGTTCTTAATTTCCCGCTTAAGTACGCATTTCTTAGGTATGTACTGCAAGTTAAGTACGCAATTTTTAGCCAAAAAACTCTGTGTTTAAAATGCTTTTTTCTGCTTAGAAATAAAAAAAGTATAAGTAGTAATGGGAGAATATTATATATTTTTATTTATTATACTGTATTTAATTTAGATAAATTAAAACTAAAAGAGCCGGAATAAACATATTAATAATAAAAACATTTTTTCAAGTATTATAATCTATAAAAAATTAAATTTCACTAAAAATATGGGTAATTGCCTAGGATGATGTCGCACCAATATCAAGGTAAAATTGTATTAAATTCAATGTTGTCATTTTTTTTAAGTAATCTCTTTTACTAAAGTTAAAGGCTAAAAAACTATATTTTATAAATACATAAATAGAGCTTATTTATCATAAATCAATCAAACTTAAATATTTAACTGCTTTCTTTTTTGTTTCAATAGACAACTCATGCAGATAAAATTTTACAATAACTGATGTTTGTCAATACAAAACTTTCAAAAGCTCTACAATCTTAAAGTTAAAAACAGCAATAATATTTCTAAAATATAGTAATAAACTAAATTTAGTTGATTGTGTAACTAACTTTAAGTCTTGAAGCAAAAGTTACTGACTGCAACACTTTAATTAATTTATTAAGTAATTTAATTTATGAAATTTTAAGAAATTATATATAGTAAACAGCGGAGCTATGTTTGTAAAGTATTTACAGTCGCTTAGCTTATATCTTTCAAAACTTTATTGTTTGATAACTACGTCAATAACAATGATCTTTTACAAGCTTTATGTATATAATTTTTCAGCTTAAGCTGATTTTTTTATAAAAAATAAGTTTTGGATTATAGTAAAGGCGTTAAGTTGACATTTTTTGACATTTTTGTTTATCTTTAAAATAATAAAAAAACAATAATTTGATAAATAAACAGTGTTTTCTATTTGGATTATTCTATTATTGAGTCAATATTTTCTTTTTTTTTTAATTTAAAATATTAGAAAAGAATTGACTAGCACAGTCTATATATTATAAACTTTTTATTATGTAATGTATTATAGTATCTGAGTTGATATAAGCTTAGGAAATTGAAAGATAGTATTTAAGTAGTTTATTTATTTTTTTTTTAAAGTATTTAAATCAAATAACTAGACAACTTTTTTGGGTTAATAAATTCCGACATTAAAAAGATTTTTTTCGTAGTAACCATTTACTTTTGATAATTAAACAACTTTATCTATATGTAATTCATATATGGACCTTACACAAAACTATAACAAGATAAATAATGCAAAATATTAACTTTATTACTTTTTATTCTCAAATAACATACCTTGAATACATAAACTATTTTTGCTGTAATTTAATATTTGATATGATATTTGAAAATTAAACCTTTTTTAATATTTACTAAGAAAATTAAGTAGCACAATTTGTATGTTGTAAAAAGTATACTTATCTTTCTATTGAAATAATGTTGCTAAGTCTATATAAGCTTAAAAGTAAACCCTGTTATTGTGGTTTCTACAACTATAATTTAAATATTAATTAATAAAACATAAATATTTACTTTATAACGTTAGAACTAATTACTGTGAAATATATAATAAATAAAATTAGATGTTTAATTTTAGAAAAAAAATAGGCAGTTTAGCAAAAATAGCATCTTTATCACTTATTTTAGAAATTTGTCATTTATATTTTATTTTAGGTTTAAACAAACAAAATTATGGATTCGTATAAAACTAAAACGTAAAAAAAAAACTAATTTCATTTTTGGGAAATGATAATTTGTAACAATTTATAAAAACCTTTAAAATAGTTTTTTACAATTTACTGTTGAAATAGTTTATAATAAGGAAAGATATTGGGCAAAGTACGGCCCATGTGCCGGATCCGTCTGCAGAGTGAAAAATACTCAAACCTTTTTTTAAATTTCAATTAAATACGGCTCGCAGAAATCTAAATAAAAAACAATACTTTGTTGTAATATGACCAAGGAGAAATCTTTTCTATTTACAAAAAGATATTGCTCATCTTGATTTCATTACGAGGATATATTATATGTGCTTATTTCTTTTTAATTTTAGTTAATATTTATTCTAAAACTAAGAGTCATAGCATTTTCTTAAATTTAAGCCGTTTGTTAATCTTTTATTTTGATTTTAAAAACACTTTGTCGAGATATTATTGTTTGTTATGTTATTTAAGTCTTTTTATAAATATAAACTATCATATTAGAAAACAAGCAAGTCTAAACTTATCTAGATTTTTTAAGCATATGTTATTTGACACCTTAGTAAGGGTCTAAAAACAGGATTAATATCTTGCTGACTAACAAAAGATTCAACATGTAAAGTAATTAAGAAACTCTAACTTCTGTTTGCGGTAATATGTGTATTACATTAACTGTTAATAGGTTGACTTTTAAACAACTTTAAGTGTTTAATATATTTCATTTAAACTTTCTTTACCTTACGATAAGAAGATTCATTGTAAACTGAAAGTATTTTGAAAACTTAAATAGACTTAACTAAAAATGTAATTTATTTCGTATTCCAAGATTTAATTAAAAGGGTTAAAATAAAATGAGCCCCTTTACACATTCTCTTTTTCGCTACAATAAAATATTTTGCTCCTGAATTGAATATCTAAAACAAAGAGGACTGTTTTGCTTATTTTAGTTTTTAGTAGCTTAAATGATTTATGTTAGAAAAAACGTCAACAAAAGTTATATAAATTTTTTAGGCAAAAAAATTTCTTAAGTATTATAACGGCTATTTTGATACTTGCATTAAAATTTTATTTTGTAATTGGCACTTATGTTTGTAAAGTTATGCTTTAAAAGTCTGCTTTTGTGAAAAAAAAGCTTATTTTAGTAAAGATAAATAGAAGCTGAGCTGATATCAGCTTAAAAACGATTTTAGAACGTTCGGACAAATTTTATGTTTTCATAAATACTTATGTTTTAAATATAATCATGTTGTTGTGGTTTTTAAAAGTAACGTCATTAATATTAGCTCATTTTTAAATTAAAATTTTTAGTATGAAGATTTTAGTTAGAAAATATTTTAATTTTTTACGCAAATTTTTAAGCAGTTTGATTAAAATTAAAAATATAAACAGTAACAGTTGTCGTAAACAACTTAATTTAAACGTCATTTATATAGCAGTTAAGTCTATAGAGCTAAACTGTGACTAATGCACCAAAAAAGTACATAATATTTTTTTGAATAGTAAAGATACTCTGTATATTTAAATTTTAAGTACAGAAGAAAATTAAATAGCCTAAATATATATAGTTAGTATTGGTTATAAAGGTTTTATAAAAATTTTTGGTCGATAGTGCTCGACAAATAAATTGGAGCTAAATATTTATCTAGCTATTAGTATAGATATATGGATATGAAGTTTAAAAATTAGTGAATTGGTGATAAATTAAAACAAATTATTTTGAAGTGTTATGTAGTTATAAATCAAAAAGTTAATTACAAAACTGTAAAAATTTAATATAAAAATAATTTTGTAAAAAAACAACTATGAACTGCTTGCCAAATCTAACTAAAAAATTTAACGAAAAATTTAATTTAGCTACAAAAAACAAGAAAAAAAATAACTTTTGCTATCATTTTTTGTATATTTAATTAGCTATATTTTCAAGAAACAATGTATATAAGGTTATTCCAATATTTGATACAGTTTGATTTGATTTAGTTAAGGACTACAAAAAACAATGTTTTATAAAAATTGAAAACATTTTCTTTTAAATACCTTCATTAGTTATTAATATTTATTGAACGAAAAAATAAATGCTCAAAAAATTGATCCTAGGACCTGGTGTACGAAAAAACCTTTGCGTTATCGAGTTATACACCAGAATACAGTTTAAAGTCATGTCCAAGACATAGTTATAGTTTGCTTTTAGTTTTGAACATTTATTAATTTTATTTTATTTAAATAGTTTAATTTACTTACTTTGTAAAAAACTTTCAAATGTTGAAATGTGGAACAAGCAATTTTTCAATAATGTGTTTAAAATAATATAACTAACAATAACTGTTATTTTAAAAATATAAAAATTAATTGTCATAATTTAAGTTTTGAAAATGTAGATAAGTTGATAAAAGTGTTGATAAAATGTATTAATGTTCATTTAACTTCCTTTATATTACTATTTGGTACTTATAACTTTAAAGGAATTTGTTTGTCACTTTTTACAAAACTCTGTGGCAATAATTTTTATAATCTGTATATATATTTTAGTTTGTACTTGTCTTAAAAATAAACCAATTAAGAACGCGAAGTTTTAACTAAATTTTTTTTCTCAAGTTAATAACAAGAATTTATAATTTTTTTTAACTACCATAAAAACCAAATAATAGCAAAGAATTCAAATTTAAGATTGATACAAAACAACTTCTTTAAACTAACTCATTGTTTAACTTAAACGACGTTTCTCTATGTAATAAAAAGATTTACGAAGTTTTAAAAAGGGCGTGTAATACTATTAATAAAATATAGTTCGTTATTTCAAAAATTTAATATTTATGGTTAATATATTAAAAAAATTGATTTCAGATAAATTTTTTGATTTATGTATACAACAGCTGATTCGATATCAGCTTTAAAACTATTCAGATTCTTTGTCAAAAAATTTTAAAATGTTTGCAATACAATATGCTTTGTAGTAAAACTTACTATTGTGGTTTAAATAATATTAGAGTATTTGTTGAATGTTTAGTGTAAAATATTTATAAATTTTTTATGTATACTTTTTGATACCTGTGTCAACAGTATACAAAAAAATACTTTTATTACAAATACGTAACTTCAGATAATAAAAATGATGAAAACATTGCAATGTATAAATATTGTTAATAAGACACTTTTAAGAGAATGGAATTTTTAGAACACAATAAATATTCATAAATATATGTCAAATAGATTTATCACAATAAAATTGAATTTTTTTAATTAAAATTTATCTTCTGCTAAAACTAACAAATTCTTTCTCAAATTAATAATTCACATTTATTTTTGACACCGTTGAAAAAATAATATTTTTTATAAACACCAAATTATACAACAAACTATAAATATACCCATTCTAAACATGTATCAAAAATGTAAAATCTTTATGACTAATGACGTAATTTTCAAAAACCACAAATAAAAGACTTAATTCTAATTTATAATAATGTGAGATCTCTAAAAACCTGTATTTTAAAATAGACGTAGAAATTTTTAAGCTGATACCAACTCAGCTACTTTTACTATTTTAATGTAATCAAATTTACATTTTGATTACATGCACTAACATTCATACAATGGTTTTTAATTGTTTTGTAATAATATTTTAAATAGTTTAGTACATAAGCTGATGAAAACTAAAAAAAATTAAAAATACAAAACAAATTAAAGTAATTTTCTCAATACTTTTCTTTATTTAACCACTATATGTTTCTCTGCATAAGTTTAAAAAATATATTTAAAATAAAAGTAATGCAGGAAAAAGTTACGTCAGTTGTTTTACAAAATACACTATACGAATTGTTTTATAATTCAAGCGAGCTTAAGATTGTATCAACAAAATATTAGTTTGCTTGTTTTACATTTTGTTTAGGTAATAATGGTTTTAATTTTTTTTTAAACCATTTATGATATATTTATTTTAAAAACAAATATGTAAAAAATAACTTTAGCTCTAAATATCAATAGCTGCTAAATTGTAGAAATAATTAAATAAATCTATTGCTTATGTTTAGTACGCCGTTAGTAAATTATTCAGTATTAGTTTAAAACTTTTAGTTTACTTCTCAAATGTACGTAAACTTTAAAGCTGCTTTATGTTAGCTATCATTTTATTTATGCTATTTGCTTTATTTATACCTTCATTGTTCATATATATAGTTTTGATCATATACTCGTATCTGAAATTCTTTCATAAACTGTTATAATTTTGTGTTAACAATAAAATTGATAATGATTAATCTAATAAATATGTATTTAATTTTTACATACCATTAATAATTTTACTTATAATTAGATAACTTTATTGCAACTTTGAAAAAACAGGTGTTTTAAAATATGTTATATTAAAAAAAGTATGTAAACTTATAAAGAATGTTAATCAACAGTAAAGATAGTCTATAGCAGGGGTCGGCAAACTGCGGCCCGCGAAGGGTAAATCTGCGGCCCGCGAGCATGCTAATTTTTTTAATGGAATGCGGCCCGCGAAAGAAAATTTTGTGGCCCGCGAGTATGTAAATGTGGCTCGCTAAACAAAAATATATATCAAGTTGAATTTTTTTGGTATTTCGATTTAATTTGATTAGTTTGGTTTTAAGTCTTTGTATAATATTTAGAAATAATTAGAAGAAATTGCTTTAGTTTAAAAATGTGAAAAATACAGATTAGCATTCTAACAGGATATTTTTCTCAGTATCATAATAACTTCTTTTTTAACAACAGCAAGTAATTATCTGAAAAAAGAGTGTAAAGAGTGCTCGGATTTAATAAATTAGAAATATAATATCAATTTATTAAATAAACTAAATGCAATTGTTTTCTATTTTGTACAAAAGTAATGCACAGTAATTAACTAAAGTGTCATTTCTTTATAGCTTAGATATTCTTTTTCAATATTTTTTATACCTAAGTTTTCTTTATAGATTTTTTTATTTGTAAACGAAATATTTTAGTGTATAAACATTTAACATAACATATTTATAAGAAATAAGGTTTATTTAATTTTTGTTTTGACAAATTTTAATTTTTTAGAAGTTTTCTTTGCACTTCGAATTAATTTCTATGCACACCACCTTTAAAAGATGCTTGTACTTTAAACCACTTTTTATTTGATACTTTAGTTAGTTAAAGTTTAGTTTATGCGTAGTTTTCGAACATTGTTGTTTCTACATGTAATATCTAAATTGTTCACACACATTTAAAACAATATATATGACATAAATTGATATAGTATTTGTTAGGTATACATTTTCGTTTTTAACATTTTTTTGTCAAATTTAGTTAATTTTTATGCCTTGCATATCAATACACACATTTGCTGTTTTTTTGAGCTACCTATTCTATATAAACTAGATTAAGGGGTAGTAAGTTTATTAAATTTGTACATTGTTAATCAAAACAGTTCAAATTCAAGAAAATAAACAACTAAACATTGCCACCTACTCAGACTATCACTATTTGAAGACTTTAAATCTCAGGCCAACTAAGTCATTTTTTAAGTTTCTGGCTAGAATTGCTTTTTGTATACAAAAATATCAGGAATGTTTTTGTTGACTCAGGCTGGCTTTTTTGCTTGAAAGAGTGGAAAATTAAACTTATGATGTATGTTTTGCTCAATCCACAGTGTTAGTTTGAGCTATAATATATGTTAAATTTTAAGTCATGCAGCTAATATAATTTAAAATGCAATTTATATTATAGTGTACATTTAAGTGTGAACAATCAGTATTGCCAAAAAACTTAAATCCCGGAAAAACTTTGAATTTGAAAACTTATGCTTAAAAATTCTGGAAAAAAAATTGAATTCGAAAAACTTTGAAAAAACCTGGAATTTCAAACAATTTTTACATGTAAAGTAACTATAGCACTCTATTTGTATTTGTATTTGTACATGTAAAGTAATAAAATTTCGATTTGACACAAAAAACTAACCAAATAAATATTTTTCTATTAAAAAATAAAAAAGTAGCTTAACAGTATTTTTTAATATTGATATTTTTGTTAAGACATTTTTTTTCAACTTTAATTAAACTTTCTACAAAAATAAAAGAAGGAATTGTACTTCCAAAAACTTTGTTTTGGTGCGTTGCACCTTTACTTGTAAAATTTCACCGATTGTTGTGCTTCGCTTTGAAACTAAACCAAGAAATTCTACTAAAATGTCAAAGTTATTTAAAACATTTCTAATAAAAATTCTCAGATAAGCAATAGTTTTTTTATCAGTGCTCTCATGTTAACAGATTGATTAAAGTCCTAATTTGATTTATGCGACTATAACCTTAATGCATTTCCTAAACACGACGTCTAGTTGTCATTGAAGAAATAAACAAAAGCTTTTTATTACCGCCAACATATATTCTTTAGAAAAGTTTTTAATTATAAACGGTATCTCATTTTAATTAATAAATTTTGCTACTTTATAACTTGCCTCAACAATTTTTTCTGATCATTCTGTAGTTACTGAAGATAATCATGTGCTTTGTTGGAAAACTGACTTTGGTGATTTGTTTTTTTATCGTTTCTCGCAATAACTCCTAACTAACGTATTTTTTATTCTTGTAGCTCTTCTTATATTTTACAATTACTATTCTTAAATACAACATTCTTATTTCAGATAAAGAATTGCTAAAATGCTTAATAAAAAATAAGTTTTTCTACTTCGCTAATGACTGAATAGAATTTTATACTTTTGTTAAGTTTGTTTAAGAATCTGAATTGTCCATTCCAGCTGACTTATATTTTTTGACATGTAATTTATTCACTATTAATAAACTTCGTTACTTCTTAATGTTGTGAACTTTATTTTAGCTGGGTTGCTACACAAACAGGCTATCTTAAAAGCTTGAAAACTCAGGTGTGTGTGAAACTTTTATTTCAATCACTTCAAAGAAATCTTTCAATTCTCAGAGTAATTTTTATGACTGTAGTGTAGTTTACTAATTGTAATTTTTCTTGTTTTCTTACATTTTGTGTACTTTTTGATAATGATAATAGTTTTAGTAGGTATTTAAGCTTGATTAACAACTATTTATTAGCTTTTTCAACTTTTAATAAACTTAGGCTGGTTTGATACAACTCAGACGTTTTTGCTTTTTAAGTGGCAACCATGTTAAATACTAATTATTAATAAGATATTTATTAAAATTTTCGAGAATTAATTATGTTAAAGAATTTGTTTTAGCTTTCTGGAATACAAACACGTATTAATTTTATTTAGTTAACTAATTTATAAATTTTCTAATGAGTGTAAATTACTTAACACGCAAAAACTTTTTTTGAAGTAAATATTCGTAGAAATATGAAAAAAGGATTGATAATATAACAAGTGTATAAAAATGACCCATATATTGTCTTTCAAGTTAGGTTTTTATAAAAGTTAGGTTGTAAGTAAAATTACAAAAGTATTAAGTTTAACTTATTTAGTGCATATGAAAGTACATAGTTAATTAATACTTAAGTATATTAGTCAATGTAAATTCTATTTTAATAAATATTAATAAAAATAGGCATTCTTTGTATAGCTAAAAGTCATTAAAAAAATATTGTGAATAAAATTAAAACCTTTCTTCAGTGTAACTGAAACTAAAACCAAAATATTATTCAAATGTCACTAAAACTAAAACTGCGGCCCGCGAAGACTTTGGAAACTTGAAATTTGGCCCGCGACCACCAACTGCTTGCCGACCCCTGGTCTATAGTAAACTTTTGTGTAACTAAAGTATTTAAAAGTATACTTAATGTTTTGTTATAGTTCGTTTAAACTAGATTCAAATACTGAACTATAAAACGCTATATTGAAACTTGCTTGAATTTTTCAGATTATTAAACTTATTGTTTCAAAACAGAAAAGCATTTTCTGTACAAAAGACAAGGGTTAATATAAAAAATTGTATTATTTATTTAAATTACGTTACTTTAAATCGTTAAAAGATTATTGCTTTTAAACTAATAAGTAATTACCAAAATTTGTTACATTGTTGTAACTAGCAAAAATTTAAAAGCTTTAAAAAATTGTTTTAATTTATTTTAGTTAACTGCTGTTTCTATTTTAATTTTTAAAATGATACACTTTAAATATTTTTTGTTAATTGTAGTTCTTAACTATTGAAGAATCATGTTGTTGGGAATCTAATTAAAAAAAGAAAATAGTTCTAAAATAACCTTTATGCTGTTATCTAATTAAATCTTACTTATAGTGTACATTTAGTATTTAAAACGTTTTAAAACTTTTAAATTAAAAAATACATGGATTTTTTATTTTTTGATACTAAACTTATACAAATGTTTATGTCTATACAGTATACACAGCCATATACGTTTTAAATTATCATTGATAACAAATTTTTACTTTAAATAGTTTACAATTCTGAACTTAAAAGGGTTGTTTACCCAGTAGAAGCAGTGTCAAGTAGTTAAATAATTTGCAAATATAATTTATGTTAATGAGACAACCATAAATTTATTTTAGTAATTTGATAATTTCGTTAGATTTTTTTTTCATTACGTCACTATGTTGTTCAACAACAGTTTTGAAAGAAATCAAAATTAGTGCTATATTATTCTTGCTATTTTACTTTTTATCTGCAGAAATTTACAAGAATTTACTTCACTAAGTTACTTAAAAAAATGCATACTTGTTTAGTTTAATCTTTAATGTTTAGTTTTATGATATACTGGTGTAGTAATTACATACTTCTTTGCCAGATTCGTAAACTACCTTTGTAAAACTAGTTATGTAATACCTAGACTCTTTTTTAAGTGTAATTGAATTAAAAACATTAATTAAATAGCAGCAAGTTTTTATCCTTTTCTACTTTTAATATACTTAGGCTGGTCTATATAACTCAGACTTATTTGCTTTTAAAGTGGCAACCATATAAAAGACTAACTAGTTACTAACAAAGTATTTTATCAAAGTATACGAACATTAATTATGTCAAAAATTTTATTATCTTTTTTTACAATTTAAATAGGTATTAATTTTGTTTAGTAAACTAATTACTGAATGTTTAAAGAGTTCAAACAATTTTAGAAGCAAAAATTGCTTTAGAAATTAACATTTTTTAAATATACAAAAATTAGTTGATAATATAAAAAATTTAAAAAAGTGCCACTTAAATGTTTTCACGCTCGGTTTTTATAGAGTTAGGTTGCAAGTAAAATAATAAAGATATTAAGTTCAAGTGATTAAGTGTTTATTACATAGTTTATATTACTAGTTTATTAAGACTCAAGTATATCAGTCGATGTAAATTTTGTATTATAAGTATTTATAGTTTTAATAGGCATTATATGTGTAGCTAAACATTATTTATAATAATAAAGTGAATTATAGTAAAACTATCTCTAGTGTGAATAAAACTAAAACCAAAGTACTATTTAAGTTTCACTAAAACTGCGGCCCGCGAAGACTTTAAAAACTTGGATTTTGGCCCGCGAGCACCAACTGCTTGCAGACCCCTGAATTAGACAATTAACTCTGTTTACTTATTTTAATTTGGGTTAAGTAGAGGTTTATCAGTCAGATTAAGTAATCAAATTATTATCAATATAAAACGTGATTTTCTGGTTTATTTTTATTTTTATTTTTAAGTTTCTTAAAAGAGATTATATGTGGAGTGGTATATTAATTGTTTAAAATAGGTACTAAGCTAGACTAAAACATAGTTGGTATAAACTTGGTGCCTTATTCCTTAACAATGTACCAATCCAGTGTATAACTGATTTTGAATAAATTTTCTAAAACATGTAAAACGTAAGATAAATTAAGATTAAAGGTAAGATTAATATATTTCTTCTGCTAAAACTAACAAATTACTTTCTCAAATTAATAATTCACATTTATTTTTGACACCGTTGAAAAAATAATATTTTTTATAAACACCAAATTATACAACAAACTATAAATAAACCCATTCTAAACATGTATCAAAAATGTAAAATCTTTATGACTAATGACGTAATTTTCAAAAACCACAAATAAAAGACTTAATTCTAATTTATAATAATGTGAGATCTCTAAAAACCTGTATTTTAAAATAGACGTAGAAATTTTTAAGCTGATACCAACTCAGCTACTTTTACTATTTTAATGTAATCAAATTTACATTTTGATTACATGCACTAACATTCATACAATGGTTTTTAATTGTTTTGTAATAATATTTTAAATAGTTTAGTACATAAGCTGATAAAAGCTAAAAAAAATTAAAAATACAAAATAAGTTAAAGTAATTTTTCAATACTTTTCTTTATTTAACCACTATATGTTTCTCTGCAAAAGTTTTAAGAAAATATATAGAATATAAGTACTGCAGGCAAAAGTTACGTCAGTTGTTTACAAAATACACTATGCGAATTGTTTTATAATTCAAGCAAGCTTAAGATTGTATCAACAAAATATTAGTTTGCTTATTTTACGTTTTGTTTACGTAATAATGGTTTTAATTTTTTTATTAAACCATTAATTATATATTTATTTCAAAAACAAATGTGTAAAAAAAACTTTAGCTTTAAATATCAGTAGCTGCTAAATTGAAGAAATAACATTCCTAACAAAATCCATGTCCTAAATCAAATCGTATAACACAATCAAAAAAAAGTTTTTGTTTTATTCCTTCTTTTTTTTTTTAAAGTTAATCTTTTTGATTTGTTTATTTCACAATTAATTAAAACGGAAATTATATAAAGATTGTATAACTTTTGTTTATTTCTGTTTTTTAATTTAAGTCTAAATTAAATTAGCTTCTTAAATATAGTATTAAAAATATTTTGTATAATACTTACTGTTAATTTAATAATATATTTAATATTTAATGTACAGCTGTGACCATTAATAAATTACGTCAGATTGTTCTTAATAAAACTTTAAACAAACTGTTTGGTATTGGTAGTGTAGAGTTTACAATAAAAAATGTTATAAAATTGAATATGAAAATGTTATAAAGTTGTTTTTAAAATCATTAAACAATGGTATGACGTCACTAGTTTTTAAGAATTTCATAGAAAATTTAACTAAATGCTGCTGTTGTTATAAGGTTGAGCTAGATTATTATAAATTTTTTACATATTTTAAACTTATTTAAGCTCTTTTACACTACAATTAGTTCTAAATATTTAACTAAATTAATTTACTAGATTTTAGGTCTTCTACATTATTTTTGTTTTAGTTTTTATAAGATAGAAGTTACGGTTAAGTATATTCATTAAAACTGATTGAAAAGCTTGTCAATTTGTAAAATTTCAAAATTTAAATTATTTTATATATTACGTTACACTATTGAAGGCATTTTAACATTCGAATATGCTTTAAAACTAAAGTATAAAATAGCAATTTAATAAAAAAAAATTTTTCTTATAAGTCTGAGTACAATTATTAAGAAAAAATGTTCTTAGTCTGAATACTATTTTTAAATGTTTGATATAATCTAAAAAACTGTTTCACATTTCGGCCAGATCTGAAGTTAAAAAATATCTTAAAACTGGATCCGGTCAGATCCTAAATGATAAATCCGGTATATAAATCCGGTATAAATGTTTTATATGTGCTTTGAAAAAAACTTAAAACAAAAATGTACCCAGATATATATATTTAAACCTGTTTTGTTTAAATAATAATCACCTTTTTTATATTAAGCTTTGTAGTTGTAAATCAAATTAAACAAATGTTTTGTTTACTGAATATTAAAAGAAATTATTCTCGACTCACTAAATTACTTCAAATTTTAATTTTATCTGTTAAATCATCATCTAAGCATTTTATTAACAGTTAAAGTATTTGAATACATTTTATATGTTTAGCGAACTTGACGGCGTCTCTGATATAAAAAAACTAAATAACAGGTGTGTACATTTAAGCGTAGTATTTTTATTATTTTTTTTTATCTGTTAGTTTAAACTAAATTATAAAACTGAAATAAATATATAATGAAAATAATTCAATTTACAATAATTTATACAAACTACGAAATAGTTAAATTAATGTTATAATTTGAAGAGTATTATAGTTTAGCTCGAACAAATAAGTTAAAAATAAGTGGTTTCCGAACTTTTAGTTTATGTATAAATATATCTCATCTTTTAAGGTTTCTATCGTGTGGCAGGATGATCGAGGCATTACTATGCTAACTGTCACTCACGCAGAACGAGCACTCGTGGATTCTAATCCCATGAACGCCAATTTCTCTAAAATGAACACAACATTGGCGATGCTAGTTTATATTTTTTGTTTGCTTACTTATTGTTCAATAGTTAATAAGATGTTACCATTAAAACAGCATTTAATGTTATAAGTTGATAAAAACTGATTTATAGTATTCTGAAATGACATTTTGAAGTCTAAAAGGTTTTAAATAATAATCTAACTAAAACATGATTACAGTTTTTCTGTTAGTTTTAACAAGAGAAAAACGTATAACTAATGTTTTAGTTTGTTAAAATCAAGTTACTTTATTTTTCCTTAACTTTTTGTTAAACATTAATAAGTTTTTTACGGACCAACAATGTTCCCACAGTTTAAAAAGCTAATAATTTTTAGAAACTTAACTTATGACTTTAGTAGTTCCTCGCGTACTTTAAAAGAAAATAGTTCTTACAGTTAACTAACTTTTGTTTTTCAATAAAAAAGATTGTTTAGTTAATTTTTAAGTTTAATTTATTTTTTTTATGAAACAATTTTCCAGTCTTTATTTTAGAACTACGTAATAGTTAAAGTTAAGTTATTAGTTAATAATTTATTTTAATACATAGATTTCTTGACAAACTCAATTTTATTAATTTTATACAAACATCAATTAATTTTTACATTGCACTTTCAGACTCTTCTAGAATAGATGTATGTATATATGTTTTCAATTGTATTGTATGCTTATTATTCAAAACAAAACTGTTGTTAATAGCAACTAAGATAAAAAAAAATAATTTAGGTTAGTTAGACTATTGTTATTAAAGCTATATTGAACAGAAAAAAGCAAACATAATTTTATATGAAAATCAGTTTTTTGTTTACTATTTTAACTTCATTGTACAACTAAAGTTAATATTATCAAACATACAAAGAATAAGCATGTTACTTAAAGTATATACATATTAAATTTTTTTTTATATATATTAAAGGTAAACTTCTATCTAAAAATGAGTCTAATTTAATTCTTTTACAATATTAGCTAATATAAAAGATAGAATAGTTTACTCGCTGTTTTAAAAAATAATGATAAATAAAACAAGTCAAGAAATAATTTATTTTCCTAAAGTAAAAAGACTTACAAAAATATTCAGTTAACTATTTGATTTAAAATAGTTGAATAAAATAAAGGTTATAAGTTATTACTAAATCTAACTAGTTTAATAAAACATATTTTTAGTCAAATTTACACTTTTATACACATTTTTTACTTTTCGTTCAGCTGGTTGTTGTAGCGGACGATTGTAATCTAGTATTTAGGAGGCGTTGAATGGTGTAGGGTATGCTGTACAATGTAACAGACATTGATTTGAAGCGAAAATGATGATAGAACCTTAAAGAAAATGATTACGATGATTTTCTAAATTCAATTCTGAATTTGTGTTCAAATCTGATTCAGCCTGTGACCATTTCTTTTTTTTTTCTTGAACTTATTTTATAATAGCGTTTTAGCATTTATTATAAATATTTTTAAACGATATTAGAATAAGTCTTAATTTTTATGTAATCGTTTTGAAAAAAATTAAAATCCAAATTTTATGAATATGTAAGGTATTATAACCGGTTTTCATTAGAGTAATAACTTTTTTTTTAATTTTCAATTTTGCCACTGAAACTAAAATAAACTAATGTCTTGTTCGTTAAATTAAAAATCAAATTAATATCTATTTAGCAAACTATTACAATTTATTTCTTATCTTTCAAATGTTACAACTAAGCCTTTCATAGTTTATTAAAGTTTTCGAATAAAATTTAAGTAATGTTTTGAATAATTTTTTTAGTGAGTTTCTGTGATTTTTGTTTTAAATAACAATATAAGTGTATATATATATTTTTTTTTTAATTATAGTTTAAATGTATTAATACTTACTTTTATCCTTAATAAAGGTTAAATATTTTCAAGCAGCCTAGTATTCTGAATCTGTATAACAGTCATATTTTTTTTTGCAAGTATAGAAACTTAAAAAGAATTATTTTGTACAAAAGTTAGTACAAATACTAACTTTATTTTATTTATAATAGAAAAAGACAAAAAACATAAATTTTTTCGTTTAGAATATAAACTCTGATAAAAACCTAAGGTTTATTACCTGAACTTGACGGTTCACATTTATCTTTGATATTATTGAAAATCTGGTATTAAATATAAGTTTTTGTTTAAAGAGGCATTTTTATAAAATTAGATAAAATGATAGCAAAAAGTAAGTTGAAATATCAGACCAAAGTTATTAGGTCTTTCATACAAAAAATAAATATCCAGTAAATCATATGTGCATATTTTAATTTAATTAAAGTTATATACCTAAAGAAAGCATACTTTTCATGAACTTCAGTTAAAATAAAAATATTTTAAGTTTTTTTTAAAAGTGTAAAAAAATCACAACGAGGCGGCTAAATTTTAAATATTTATCAGTAATAAGGTTTCTTCGTCTATCGGAAAAATTTTAAGCTTGTACCAACTCAGCTATTATGATTTATTACAAAATACATGTTTAACATAGAATAACATTTATAACATTGCTTAAAATTGTTTTCAAAAAAGACATTAAAAAATCTACTACGGTGCATATTTGACTTAAAAAGTTTGCTTCAATAAATATTTTCTGATATCTGTGTACAATAACTTTTTATTTATTTATCAATTTTAAGCATAGTTTTTGTTACTCTTGCCATTGTTTTGTTTAATTTTTCATGTTTAGTTTTTTGTATTAATCAGTATACTTGAAGTACGTTCAAAATTGTTAAATATCTGTTTTTTTGTCAGTACATATTATTTTAAACTTTATCATTTTTAGTTTAGTTTTCATTTAATCATTACTTAATTAAAGCGTAACCATTGTTTACGAGTATTGACAAAAGTATGTTAAAAAATGTTCTTTTTTGTTGCTAGAGTAAAATAGTTTGCTTTAAAAAAGTTCAATATATATTTATAAAAAAAATAAAAACACATATAGAATTTGTCTATTTCAGTAATAAAAAGTTTTAATTAAAGTTTCCCAAAAATTAGCATATTAGTGCTAAGTTTTTAGTTTTAGTTTATATAAAATAAGTTTAAGTAGATAAAACGTTTAAACTAACAGTAAACTTTTAGCATTTAAGAAAATAAAGACTTTGCTTAGAAAACGCTGCATAAATTAAAGCATTGAAGGCAATTTTAAAAAATAAGATTTTTATAAAATCTTAGTTGTATTGAGCTAGATTAAATTTAACTTGATCAAATATTTTTGTTTAACACTTTAAGGAAACATAAACTTAAAAAATTCTATTCTTAAAAACAATCGAAAAAAAAAATATCTTTGAAACAATACTTCTAACGATTAATAAAATATTACAAAAAGTATAAGTAACTACTAATAACAGCATTTGAGCTTATTCCAGTCAATTTAACAAACTAACTTAATAATTTTGTTTGTTTCTAACATAACAATAGTAGAATTCGGCTAAAAACAATTGTAATGTATTTATAGTTTTTCAATTTTATGTTTAAAAAACCAAACTGATTTAATGAGTTGTTATAGAAAAAATTATACGGTTCAAGGCTTTCAAATTAGATAGATTTTTCTCTTACTATTGATTGTACATGCTGTCTGACGGGTTCGTTTTGATCAACCTTTTTATTATCAGTCAGTTGTTAATACTACTAAGCAACAACGCCGCGCGTTAGAGTACAAATTTTTTGTTTTATTAATTGGATTTTTTTGGGAAAATTTCAATGAGTGTATTAAATTAAATAATTAGTAAACAAAACAAAAAACAAAACAGAATCTATTTTTAAAACTTTAAGCTTCTTTATTATATTTCGTTTTATGAGCTGTTATATTAACCATTTTATCTGATTTACATTCAATTATTTTTATTTAATTTGTTGCTATCAAAATAAGTTAGGTCTATGAATTTTAGTTTATTAGAAATTTTTTAGTCCTATAACATAAAAATTTTAAATAAAAGTTTATTACAATGTAACTTAAAACTTTAACAAACAAAAAAAAATTAATGCAAATATTACATTATGTCTATTTTGTAAACTATTTTGTATGACTAACAAAAAATTGTTTTTTTTTGTTTTAACTTTCATTCAGTTATTAAGACTACTAAGTCACCACGCCGCGCGTTTAATTACATATACAATGTTTTATAAATTGATTCTTTTTTCTGTGTTTGCTAAAATGTAAATGAAAACATTATTTTGAAACAAAAAATAAAAAAGCAGAATTTATTTTCAAAACTCTGAGCGTTAACATTTCGATTTATTAGCTGTTGTATCAATCATTTTAACTGATTTAAATTTATTTGATATTATTAACAGTGCTTTTATCAGTTTTATTTTAAAACTGTATATATTTTAAATTAGATTTAATAAAAACATAACAATCATAGACAATCAAGATTGAAAATAACAACTTATGATTTTGTAACTGAAAACCTTAAAAAATTAGGAAAATAGGTATTGACAAGACTACGTTTTGTCTGTATTACATACTTCGCTGATTGAATATTAAAAGCGTTTGTTTTTTTTTTTATTTTGACTATTTATTTGCTTAGAAGATTTCTATATCGTTCAGAAACTGTACTACTGCTATTATTATTTTTAACTTCTATTACTTTTGAATTTTTTTTTTAAGAAATATTTAAGTCATACTTGTTCAGTTTGAAAAAAACTGATTAAAAATATTTTACTTAACAGCTTTAATAAAAGAAGACGTTAAATTTTGACACCAATCATTAATTAAAAACTAATTATTATTAATTACTTGACAGAATTTGACAAAATGCAGATTAATTAATTAAATCAATACAGATTAATACTTTTTTAGAAAATTAAGAAGTAAATTTGTAATACAGTATGCACTACTTTATATATATAAATATTTATTTATTTACTAAATAGTTCGAAAAAAATAGCTGAATTTTTTTTAAGGATTTTTTATTTTAAAAAATTTGTTATTCGTGCAAACGTATAAAAATAATTCATACGTTCGTTCCATTTTATATTTTTAAAGATATATACTCCTAAGTCTTTAAACCCTTTAACTGTTGATACCTTAGTGTTATTAATTAAAAGGTCAATCGGATAGGAGTTTTGTTTTCTAAATTGTTAAGTATTTTATTTTTTAGGATGTAAATCAAGTTTTTTGTTTTTAACCATTTGTATATATTATCTAGAGTAAATTGTAGAGATATATTTGACTAAGAATTTTTTTTGTATCTTCTGCAACTAAACTCATAAAACTTTTATATCAATGTTTGAACATATATCGTTAACGTAAACTGAAAAAAGAAGCGGACCACCTTGTGGTACTCTTTTGTAATCCGATAAAGGATCTGACCGCGTAATTTATGTTGATATTAGAAAAGATTGACTTTCTAAGCATAATAGAAAATAAAAAAAGTGATAGTCAAATGTTTATGTAAAAACTTTATACTATTAGAAAAATTTGTAAATAACTTAATGAAATTTAATAAAAAATAAAGACTATTTCTCGTTTAAAATAAAATTACTTACCTTTTTTTCTAATTATTTTAACATCTCTAAATACTTTGTTTTTTTTAATACAGTAAAAAAAAAGTGGTTTCTAAAAGTATAAATTATTTTTTTTAATTTTGCATTTTAAGTTCAAAAGCCGTCAAAGTTAATGATTGATATAGATAACTTTGAATTTTTTTTTGAAATATGACATAGCTATAAAAATATTAAAGAAATTATTGTTTTTATTGAATATAACAATTTGAAATTCTGCTTAGGTTTTCTATAACTACGTCAAAAATCAAGTTAGAAAAGACAATTAACTCAAAGATCTTGCACTACACAAATTTATTTCAACAATGTTTACTTTGAAAATTTTGGAAAGAAAGTAACCTGCATTTAGATTCTTATTATTTTTTTTAATATATTTTTTGATTATCATTTCAATTTTGATACTTAACCCTAAAAAAAATTAAACTGTAAAATACAATAAATCGTAAGATAAAAATTTAGTTAGTTGTGTTTTGTAAGTAAAGATTATTTGTTTTTATTCTTTTTTTTTTGTATAAACGCAGTCTTCCATAATTATCATATGTCTTTCTAGATTTTTTAAGATAAGCACTTAAGAGGTATTTGTCCGAAACTGAGTCTGCTTTGAAATATTTTGAAATAAATTACATTTGCAGACAACAACTAAGTTTAAAATTTGAGACCAGAATTTGTGGAAAAACGTAGACATTTCACAAAATTTTATTTGAAGTCTTAATTTACTAAATTTAATTTTAATTTACCTACCTTTGTTTTCATTTTATAATTTTCTTTTGTCTTTTGTTATTGTTGTTTTTTACGTTAATATTAGTTTTTATTGCTAAGAAATACTAAAAATAAATTATTTAACTAATTACCTAATCAAATAATTACTCATCTAAAACTACATAAAGTTTTTGTCCATTGCAATTTCTTAGTTTGTTACTTGTGATCACCGATTTAGCGTGAATCAATTGTTGAGAAATAAACTGAATTAAACTGTTGTCTTAAATTAATCTTAAAAAAACTTACTAAATAGAGTTGTTTATTTTAAAACTTTAACTTTACATTAAGTTTCACACAGAGACCTAGTCAGTTCTTACATTAAATATTTTTGAAATATATTTTAGAAAGACTAAGTGTACACTAAACTAAAGATCATTTATTATTGTTAAAAGAAAATCGAAATGTGTAATAGTTTTATTATTTTTATCAAATAGTAAATTAATGTAACAATATTTTTTTTTTAAATAAGTTGTTTCATTATGTTCTTAAATTTTCTAAAAACAAAACACTCGCACTATATTTTAGAAAAACTAACTAAGAATATATTGTCCGAAATAAATCAAACTCATTAATTTGATTTTTTATTATAATGTTGTATAATAATGTTTTAACTTTAAACAAAATAACAAGGTAATTATTTTAAGGTACTAAAAAGAAAAAGTAAACTATTTATATCACAGATTACAATTAAGCTTTTAACGTTATAACTCGCCTAAAAGTTAGCTTATGAAAATATTTTTTACCGAACTATTCTTATTAAAAATCTTTAATTTATAAGTAAATGACGTGACTTTTAAAACCACAAGAACAGGTAAAGTGGAAGTATATTTATTTTGATAAACTTCAAAAATCTTAACAACCAGTGTTATGGACTTTTTAAACTGATATATATTCCGCGGTTGCAAAATTTTAATAAATAGAATAAAAATTGTTAGAAAATAAAAACTGTGGTTGTCAAATATATTTGTTTAGTAATTGAATCAATTAGAACTTTTAAAATCAATAGTTTTTGTTTAAAAAAAATTACTTTTAATTTTGTTCTAAATGAAAAATTAAAACTAATATTATTTTAAAGAATTTAAACATCAGTAACTACTTTGATTTTATCTTATGAATTAAAAAGAAATAGTTTGAAAAAAAAAAGACTATGTGGAACAAAATACCACAGGTAGTTGTATCGTGTGATAGGGTTTAAAATTTCGCTTAAAAATAAAATTATTTAATTTAAATTCTATAAGTATCAGTAGAGTTCAGTAATTTTTCACAAAAAAAAATTCACTTGTATGATATTTAAACTATCTAGATTAACTAGTGATTTCTTTATTTTTCTATTTGTAGTCTCAATTAGTTGTAATTGTTATAGTTGTAATTAATAATAATACATAAAGTTTTTAAACAGCTGAATTGATATCAGCTTAAAAATATTATTGACTTTGTATACTAGATCATTTGAAGTTTCTCACATTATTTGTATTTCTAATTAAACAATGGTGTTGTGTTGAAATAACCCAAGACGTTACTGATTAAAACATCTATGTTTCTAACAGTGTTTCTCTGTCTTCAACAAGTTAACATACTTTCAAGGATTTTTGTAAAATATAAGTACTGCAAGCAAAAATTTTGTTAGTTATTTCAAGAAAAGTAGTGTGCAAACTTTTATTTTGTGAACAAGCTTGCTATATTAGGACTTGTATTAACAAACCACTAGCTTGCTATTTTTAATTTTTACTTAGATAATAATGTTAATCATTTTTTCATTACACCACAATTGGTATATTTACGTTTTAAATAAATATAAAACAAAATTGTAGCTGTCAAAACTATTATGAAACTGTCATACAATAAAACTTTTTGAATGTCGAAAATTGTATCAGTTAATAACTAGTTTCAAATGACATAACACTAATTTCATTATTATTTTGTTATTTATAATCTTCCCTTTTAAAATATTCATCACTGAAAATACCCTAATTTGTTATTTTGATTATATTTAATATCTTTTGTGTTAGCTTTTCTAACTGTTTTTGTCAATTACTAACCATATAAACTTACACTTTAAGTTAATTTTAATTTATATAACATTTTGAACAATTTTTAAAGTAAAATTTTAAGTTTCTATTGGTATTATCAGTTTGCTGTTTTAAAACTTTTGTTTGTAGTAAAAAAGACAAAATAAAGTAAAAGATTTTTTATTTTCAAAAAACTGTAATTATTGATCGCAGAAAGCATAAAGAGTTTTAAAAAAACTATTAGTACTTATTTTAAAATTATAAGTTTATAAAATTTTTGTTATATGACTATGTTATTAGATGTATTTTAAATTTTCTTTTACTTTGTTTTAATTTAAATGTTGGAGTTTACATAAAGAGCCCATGCAATGAAATGTGTAAAAACTAATATAATTGCACTAAAATTATAACAAATAGAGGGACTTATAGTATAGTGATTTAGAATTGAGAATGAGACTTTGTTCAAAATTGTAATTAGAATTATTCAAAGAATTGTGTTGTACTTGAATTCCATCTTTTCTAGTATAAATACTAGACTTAATGAATAAAATTAAGAAAAATAAAAGTACTCAATAATTACAATACAAGCAGATAAGCAAGTAGACTTAATTAAAAACTTTTGACTTGTTAGTTTTATAATTTATAGAGACAATTTTAAAATATAATTATGTCTAGACGAGTAAAAACTATTAATGTTTGGTATAAGTCTATTTAAATAACATTAAAAAAGTAGATATATATTATATATAAATATTATTTATCTACTTTTTTAATATTGTTTAAATTTAAAAATAATTCTACAGCACAAAGAAAGATAGAAAAACGAGTCTTTTACCAATTATCAATAGTTTTCACTTAAATTTATAATATTTCCTTAAACTAGTTAAAAGTGAAGTTATTCATTCTAAATAGAACAACCACTATAGCTGTAATAGCACAAACTTTTTCAAAACATTTTAGGTTTTTTCTACTTAATATAATAGCTAAGAACTTTAAGTATCTACATAGCGTTTTTTCTAAAAATATATTACGTAGTTCTCTTTATTGAAAGAGCTTTTCAAAATAATCATTCATTAATACTTTCAACATTTATGATAGCTAGTTTCAATTAGTTTACATACATATATGAATTTTAAACAAATTGTTTTTGTTCTAGTATTAAAAATATATTATAAGCATAAGCCTTTATTAGTTATTTAGAAGACTTTGTAATTAAGTGAGTAACATTTTTCATTTTATAAATAACATTGACATTTAAAACTTAACTTATATGTTTCACATAAACTAAATTAAAAGTTTTTAAACTTTAACACAGCTACTACTTTAATCTGATTTTTTTTTGCTTTGTTTTTTATAAAACATAGTTTTTAATTTGCTAATTAAACAATATTTAATTTTATAACTGTACATTTAATCTTTTCTAAAATTTAATGAACAAATTTATTTTTTTTTGGTTCTAGCTAAGAGAATAAGCTTTCAAATATCTATTTTATACATATTTCTTGATAATAACACGATAGTATCAAAATAAATATTTAAATAGATAACTGTTGTGAGTTTCTCTAAATGCAACAATAGTAACTTAGAATCATTCATTTAAACCTCTTACTTAAAACTTTCACTAGTTCTTTGTTTTATAGACAAAATCATTTATAAAAAATAAATTCCTAAAAACGCTCTATTTTATTAATACTCTATTATAATCAAAGTGTTATATAAGTAAACACATTTGACTCTGAAACAGGTTTGTTTTAATTAATATTTAAGCAACAGTTATAAGAGTTTACTCAAGCGAAATACATTTAAATACAAATTGTTCGACATTTTAACAAAAACTACAGAAATTATTTTTCAAATAAATAAGAAAAAGTTGACCGAAACCGCGTTTAACTGGAAATAGGTAATGAATTTTTTTAAAAACTTTACTTTTGAATCTCATAAAACATTATTTGTACTATTGTTGAAGGTAGTATCTTTTGAACTTTATAAACTAATTGAAAATTCCAAAAGAAATAAAAGTTGTCGGACTAAAGTAATTAAGTAGAAAACATATTTACTCCATGCATTTTATTTATCGTAAATGATTTTGCTTTAAAACAAAATACGGTAAATCAGACATCAATACTAATAATATTTTTTTTTAACAGCTTGTAGATGTTTAGTTGATACTAAATATAAAGTTTTAATGGTAAGAAATTCTATAACTCTATGAACTAATATTATATAATAAAAAATTAAGAAGTGGTTTTAAAGAGTGTTTTTGAAAGTTAAATCAGCTGAATCTACCTAAAATGTTTCTTTCTTATAAAACAATTGTACTGAGGGAATGTTTTGTTTGTGGTTTAAAACCTACAAAATCTAAAAATAATAAAAACTGTTATTCATATTTTAATAGGCTCGCAGAAATTTCTTAATATTAAAAAGTTTTTCAGAATTTAAATTTAAAAATATACAATAGATTTTTTTTAATTTTTTATTTTTTTTTATTTTAATAAAATAAAATTAAAATAATAGATGAAAATACTAAATGAAATATCAAAATAAATCTTTCAAACTTTGTATAAAATTTTAAAATGTCAACAAATATCTTTCTTTTTAAAGTAGTTTTTAAAAAGTTTTTTAAACGTTTTTTTTTTTAAATATTTAAATCACTTCGCAAAAACTGCTATAACTATTGATATAGATATTTGTTTTGGTTTAGTTTAAAGTAATAAATACGCTTTTCAACCACAAGTTTTAAAAGCACTTTTATTGATTTTAACAGTTTTAAGCACACTGTGTTAGATACACTAAAGATGCATATCAAAGCTGTAACACTATATCATAATTAAGGAATATCACAGAAATACTGTAAAAATCTATTTTAAACAGATCGAAACGAAAAAACATGTAAAACCTTTGAACAATATAAAAATATAATCCATTTCATTCATTAAGGAAGCAAATAGCTCCATTTAAAAAGTAAACTTTACAGATAATTATTGTTTATATCAACTCAAATAAATAATTGGGAACTTTTATTAAATAAGTTTGAAGTTTGTTGTTATAATAAACTAACTTGACTTTTGAAAACATTAGGAACTTAAGTACATTGATGGCTTACTTGTAGCTTTCTTTTATTAACTGTAATATGGTTTCAATTATAATTTATACTGTATTTTTAATATATTTTTCTTAATTGTAAGTAAAATGCAAACTAATATTTTTAGTTATTTTATGTTCTAATTACTTATCTAATCTTCATTGTTTTCTGTTTCTTAGCATTTATACTTTTATACTCTGTTAGTTTTTCTTTTTCTTATATTATTTCGTTATGTAAACAGCTGATAAATTAACACGAAAAATACTAAGTTTGAAAAAAATTAAAATGGTTTTACAAATAAAATTTTTTTTTCTAAGGTTAAGCTAGTATACATATAGCTTTAAAAATTCAACTTGCATATTGACTGTAGATTAAATTATAACGAAATACAATTTATTCATAAAAGGTGGTACATTTTTTGTAATTTATAATATATGACGTCATTAGCAATTAAAACTACTTACTATAAACTGCATTTATCAAAGTTATTTTTATCTGTTTCTGTAGAAAAATATTTGAATAAAATTTCATTATTAACTAATGATCTCTAGTTTTTTTTTATAGTGAATATTTCTTTTAAAATTACAATCTTAAAACTCTTGAAGTGTTATTCAAATTTAATAATTTAGTAAAGAATAATTTAGTCCAAGTATACAGTTTATTTTCTTTTCATACATTTAAAAGAGATTTTAAGTAATATATGAACTAGTTTAATATTCTAAAGATTAAATTTTTGGTTTTTAAATTGTGAACTCAAAAAACTTGTTTTGAACTTATAAATAACTTAAAATTTAGACTTCAATCTCAGCTATTTATTTTTATATTTCTTCTTGCTTTAAGACAACAATAGTATTAGACTTGACTCTTTATTTTGAATTTTATTATTTTCAAGCTAAACAAGCACGAAGTTATGTTTATGTTTTTTGTTACGAAATATTTAAAATACACATTTAATATACTACATAATTTAGCCAAAGGATTTATGTACGAAAATACAATTATGATGTAACGGTACAAACAAATCAAAATGTTACTACAAGATTACATTAGTATATGTTCTATGGAAAACCTAGCGGCGTCTAGGTTAAATGGAAATTCTAGGCCATAAAAAATAGAAAAAATTCAAATATTAGCCAAACTTTTACTGAAGTTTCTGTTTTTTTTTCTTTTGAATGTATAAATAATTTTTATTCGTATAAAAAAAGTCTTTTGAAAGACAAAGTTTAAAAAAGCATTAAGTAACTTATTAATTTATTATCGTTTTAGCCTCTGATGTTATACATGAACAACGTTATGTTGTTTTATACGTATGTTTTTTCTAAATTGACCAATGCTAATATCTTTAAACTTTATAAAAGCCACAAGATATATGACTGTTTGTGATATTTGCTAGCTAAGTTTAGGAGAAAATTTATGAAAAAAATTAAAATTTTAAAAATTTAGTTTAGTCTATTTCTAAAATTAAACAGAAGAATGAAAAAACAATACAAATTATTATAAAAAACTACTAACGAAAAACTTTGTCTTAAAAAAGTTTTTATAAGTTTTGGTTAATTAAAAGACTCTCAAATAGTTGAAAGGTAAAACAACAAACGGCTTATTATAAAACACTTGTAATTTAGATTTTCAAAAATAAATATAAAACAAATTTTATTAAAAAGTTTTTGATAATACAACTGAGATGTTTTCTATTTATTTTAATTATAATTATATCAAACACTTAAAAAAGATGTTAACAAGTTCATATATATAATAATCATTTTCTATACCTAATAGTTATAAATATATGTTTGTTATTTATATTGTTTTAGTTGTGCAACAAATTTTAGTATAGTAGTATCAAACTATTGTGTTAAACAAATATCAACTCGAATTTCATGAAAAATAATATTAATAAAGATAAATCGATTTTGTAAGACAAATGTTTTAAGTATTTCAAAAATGTATGTAAAATAATAAGCATTACAATAACAGCAAGCATTTTCTGTTTATTAATTAAAAGTCAGTATTATGATTGAAAAACTAAAAATATTAATTGCTCTTAGATACAAATACGAAATATATAAAGTTTTTTGTGTTGTTAGTTTTAATATGATTTATAATATTTAAATGTTTTATAGACATATACCAGTTTGATAATCGGCAAAAAATCAGGAAATATTTTTTGCTTGTCATTATAAAAAGTTTTACGTTAGTCTATGTATGTATTTTAAAACAAACTAATGCTCTTATATATGCATGTACTACGATAAGTTTTAAATTATCAAATGTTTAAGGTTCACGAGCGAATATAATAAACTAAGCATATGATAAATAACTAAGATGGTTATCCAAAAATCTTAAATTAAAGGCAAGAATAAGCTGCTTAAATGTATTTGACATTTTAACAAAATAACTTATCATAGCTTTTATACTGTGCGAAAAACTCTAAATCAAAGTAGAGGGCTTTTATAAAAGTGAAAAATTACTGTTTTATCGTGAAGTCATTAATTAGTTTAACATTTCATTTAACTTTTGACAAAAATTTTAAAAAATTCAAAAAGTTTAAAGTGGTCTACCGATTCCAATTTTTTTTTTTTGAATTCGGCTGAATTCGGCTCAATCCTAGTTCGAATCTCAGATTCGGTATACCACTAGTTTTTGCTTACGAGTCCACATATATGATGTCTAATTAGGTGTTTTTTTTTCGCTATTTAATTATTGTAATTTTACTTTCTTCATTACTTTTTATTATTATTAGTTGCTTTACTATCTGACAGATCTAGTTTGCTTTGCTAATAGTAGGGTATATTCATAAAAACTATTTTTTTTAACCAATAAGTTTTATTAAAGAAATTATTATTGTAACATTTTAAAATGCTAAACAACATGCAATCCTATTTTATTTGATATAAGCGATTGAAATGAAACAGAAATAAGTTTGTTTTACATTTATTTGTGTAATTAACTTCTGTATTCAATGAAAGATGTAGCCTTATGAGCTTGATTATTAAGTAAAATATATAAACAAAAATAAGAATTAGTTATATTAAAAAGTAAATGCAATATTGAGTAGTTTTTAAACTTCTCGGTTTATATTATAATCTCAACTTAAGCGATTTCAAGTTTGTTTAAGCTAATAAAAATTAACTTTTAAAATTAGAAAACTATTTCAACAGGCAAAATTATTAAAAAGAATGTAATAACATTCTTTAATTTAAACTTACTTAATGTTTGTTTTTTTTTTGATGATGTCACTAGATATAAAAATGGAAATAGTAAACGATTATATAAACTTTGTTTGTACTTTAAAATTAGTAAGAGGATAAAAGTAGCTATATGTATAAATTTTATATTTATAGTACGTTTAATTTTTTATAATCAATAAATTTCATCGTAGAATACTAAAGTAGTCTTGTACTAAATAGAAAAGTTTTCAAATTAAGATTTAACTAAAGTTAAAAAATATTGTCAATCGTTTCCTTTCGTTTGAAATTTAATATCTTAAGTGAGATCATATCTATTAAGATGTTTTTGAAATGTAACTAATGCATAAAATTAAAGTTTCACTAGCTAAGAATATAAAACAACTTCCTAGAATAATTATTTTAAATAGATTTTTTAGTCAAAATAAAGGACTGAGTAGGAATTTATTTTTTTTTGATATTTTTATATGTTTCGTTTTTCGTTCAAATGTTCATCAACTTACAACTAAATTCAAGTAACATAAATTTTAAACTTCAATAGTTTATATTAGTTAAATTATATTAAATCATATAGATTCCGTAAAATTAATTTTGTCTAATAAATAGTTGTTCTTAACCGAAACATAAGTTTATTTAATATTTTATCATAAGTGTAGTTAAAACACATTAAACAAGTTTAAATAAGTAATTTAAAAGTTGAAAATAAAAGTTAAGTGTTGCAGCAGCTGTGTGAACATCAGCTTAAAAGTTTCAGCTATCTGAAGCAACAATGTTTTTTTATAGTTTTAAACTATAAATATTAAGAAATATGTTTCGTACTGGTGGCTTAAAGAATGTCATTATTTTAGATTTAGTGATTTTAGAGTATATTAAAAAAAAAGTGCATAGTCCTTTAAAAATATTTTTTATGCAATACATATTTTTATGCACATATAGAAAATATCAGTAACTATATATTTGTGATACTTTAATGTTATATATTTAAACCATATTAAAACTTTATCGATATAAACTGTTTAGCATCTTTAGCTTTTGTCTTAACTATTAAAAAGTCACCAAGTATTGTTTTACGTTTAAAATAAATATTTTCGTAATTAACTTTTATAAACAAACAATTTTTATAAAAGCTGATTACAAAAGCTTCTGTCAATAAAAGTTTATATCACCCAAATTTAAAAAATAAGAAAAAACAGCAAAGGGTTTTGAGAAAAAGGTAACTTTAATTTTTTTACCATATAAAGTACACGTAAAAATAAATATTTAACAATTTTATTATACGTAATTGCTTCATTTTTTTTCTAAAATCAAATCGTTTAAGTATAGGTAAATGTTCTCTGATTTACTGAATAAAATAATTTTAATCCCATAAAATATAAGAAAACAAATTTCAAACGTCTTTTAAAGTGTTTTAAGAACTACTGTTAATAAGTTTTATTTGAAAAATATAAATTTTTCTATAACTTGTGACGTCGATACTCAAAACCCACAAATATAGGCATTTTCATTTAGTCTATAAAACACCAAAATTATTATATTTCCACATGAATATAAGCTTTTTAATTTATAAGCTGATTTTCAGTCAGCTGTTATTTTGATATCAAAAAAAAAGTTTAAATTTTTGTTACGTAATTATCAATTGATTAAATTAAAAAAAAAAACTAAAGAAATAAAATTTACAAATAAGAAAAACATACCAGTTTATAAAATTTATTGTTAAACTGTTTTATGGATTTAAACAAAAAATAACATTAGCAAATAATATAGTTTGTAAAAGAAAGACAGAAAGATAACTAACAAATTTTTTTAAAACAAATTACAAATGTAAACTATATAATTTTTTAGCTAACAGTTCTCTTCACAATTTCAAAATATCGTTTTTTTAAAGCTAATTTTTGATCTTCTAAATAAAATAGTAAATGACATTTGCAAGTATTGAAAGTATATTCTATATTTATTAGGTTACTTAACTAATTAAAGTAATTTAGACTTAAAGTATAATGAATAAAGGAAGTATAATTTTTTCTTCTATAGTTATTTCTTGTTTGGTTAAGACTAATTGTACATGTAGTCGTTTTATGTAAAAATTACTTTTCAATAAAAACACTGTAAAAAATTTAGCTAGAATTTCGATATACAAATGTTGGTTAATTTAATTTATTGATTTTATTTAGATTAAGATGTTCTACTATGGATAAAGTAGTTTTGACAAAAATTTCTGCTTAGGACTTGCTTTTGTTTATGCTATGTAACTATTAAAACAATATTAGAATAAGAGTTTTTAAATAAGAATTTTAAAAATTAGAAGTATTTTTTTAATATTTTATTATTAATCATATCAGCTGAATTTAAGTAAGTTGTTTTTTAATTGCAATGTTTTTGTGAGTTTTTATTGATGTCGTCATGCGTTTATATTAAAATTATTTATTAAAATTTATAGTTAAATTCAATTCAATAATATTAATAGCAAATAAGTTACACATGTTTTACAAGAATATATTTTAAAAGAACACAATTTATAAACACTACTATTATTTCACAAGAAGTATCAGTATTTCTTTAAATTTAAATATATATTTTTGATTTTTGCAGTAGTTAACATTTCATTGAGTCATTAAAGTATCATTATCAATAAAACTTTATAGAAATTTTGAAAAAATGTATTTGAAAGAATTAATTGAAAATGAGGGCTTGTATGTACGTTATCATTAAGAAATTAGAAACAAAACACAAAAAAATAGTCTTTAGTTTAATTTTTGGAACACTGTAAATGTTATAAGATTTTTCGATTTGTTGAGTGTAAGATTAAAAGAAACTATTGTGTTTTAATTGAGTATAAGAGCGTAATATCGTAGTTATAAATCTTGTTAGCTAAAAAATTATAGAAGTTACATTTGTTATTTGTTTGTAAAATATTTGTTAGGTATCTTTTTGTCTTTCTTTTACAAACTATATTATTTGCTAATGTATTTCTTTGTTAAAATCCATAAAACAGTTTAACACTAAATTTTATAAACTGGTAGATTTATCTTATTTGTAAATTTTATTTCTTTAGTTTTTTTTTTTTAATTTAATCAATTGATAATTACGTAACAAAAATTTAAACTTTTTTTTGATATCAAAATAACAGCTGACTGAAAATCAGCTTATAAATTAAAAAGCTTATATTCATGTGGAAATATAATAATTTTGGTGTTTTATAGACTAAATGAAAATGCCTATATTTGTGGGTTTTGAGTATCGACGTCACAAGTTATAGAAAAATTTATATTTTTCAAATAAAACTTATTAACAGTAGTTTTTAAAACACTTTAAAAGACGTTTGAAATTTGTTTTCTTATATTTTATGGGATTAAAATTATTTTATTCAGTAAATCAGAGAACATTTACCTATACTTAAACGATTTGATTTTAGAAAAAAATGAAGCAATTACGTATAATAAAATTGTTAAATATTTATTTTTACGTGTACTTTATATGGTAAAAAAAATTAAAGTTACCTTTTTCTCAAAACCCTTTGCTGTTTTTTCTTATTTTTTAAATTTGGGTGATATAAACTTTTATTGACAGAAGCTTTTGTAATCAGCTTTTATAAAAAATTGTTTGTTTATAAAAGTTAATTACGAAAATATTTATTTTAAACGTAAAACAATACTTGGTGACTTTTTAATAGTTAAGACAAAAGCTAAAGATGCTAAACAGTTTATATCGATAAAGTTTTAAGATGGTTTAAATATATAACATTAAAGTATCACAAATATATACTTACTGATATTTTCTATATGTGCATTTAAATTTATTTGCATATAAAAATATTTTTAAAGGACTATATACTTTTCTTTTGATATACTCTAAAATCATAAATCTAAAATAATGACATTCTTTAAACCAGAAATACGAAACATGTTTCTAATTATTTATATTTTGAAGCTATAGAAATATTTATGCTTCAGACAGCTCTAACTTTTAAGCTGATGTTCACACAGCTGCTGTAACACTTAACTTTTATTTTCAACTTTTAAATTACTTGTTTAAACTTCTTAAATATGTTTCTACTACACTTATACTAAAATATTAAATAAACTTAAATTTCAGTTACGAAAAACTATTTATTAGACAAAATTATTTTTACGGAATATACATTTTTCTTGAAACTAATAAAAGAGAATGAGATAATGAGTGTATTAAGTAAATCTGCTTTAGAAGTAAAAAATTATTAAATTAGTTTCTATAAATATTACATTAATTTTATTTTAAAATGATATACCATAAAGTTACATGACAAATTAAAATTGAAAAAAAAACAAAATCAATATAGTATCATATATATTTATAATGTACATGGTCATCTTACCAGAAAAAAAAACAGTTTCGATTTCTACATTTGAAAAAGACAATTGTGATTATCCTTAAGATTAACCATTGGTTTTTAAATCTATCGTATAAATTATTCGTCACTTTTTACATAAGTCTGTGTCAAAAAAAATCTAATCTTTATACATCTTTACTCTGTATTTATCTTAAAATCTAACATGTTAAGAAAGCAAACTTTTTAAGTTTTATTTTCAAGTTAATGACAACAAATTTTTAGATTTTTAAACTGCAGTAAAACTAAATATTATAAAAGCATTCAAGCGTAATGTTGTTATATTAAAAACAGTTTTTAAACTAACTCTGTTTATTTAATATACGACGTTTCTCTATGTAACAAAGTGAAAAGGTTTACAAAGTTTCAGGAAGAGCGTGTAATACTATTAGTAAAATATTTTTATTTTTAATTTATATTTATACGCTTAAAGGATTTAGAAAGAGCAGTTTAAAATTTTTTTGATTAATGTATACAACAGCTGATTTGATGTCAGCTTAAAAACTATCCAGATGCCACGTCAGCAGAATCAAAAATACTGGCTAAATTTGATGCTTTTTGTTAAGCCTTACTTTTGTGGTTTTTAATAAAAATAGAGTATTTGTTGAATTTTTATTGTAGAATAACTATTGTAGATTATTTTTAATGTTGAATATTTTATGTACGTTTTTTTTAATGCATGTTTAACAGTATACAAAAAATTAGTTTTTTTTCTAATACGTAACTTCAGAAATTAAATTGATGACAAGTTAAATAATTAATTTTATTTGGCGAAGATATTTATTGTTTTTCTTTAGTATATCTAAGCTTTAATTTAGATAAAAATCAAATGCTAAAACACAAACGTGAGCAATAAATTATTAATACCAAACATTTAGATAATAAACTTCTATTTAGTACTGTCACAGCTTCACTGCTTTTTAGCAGATATTCAGGTGCAATTATAAAACAACTAACTAAAACATTTTATATGTATATGGGTATAAAGATAATTAGAGGCGATAAGTAATACTAAAGGTAAGTGTCTATAAATATTAGTAGTTATTAGGACAAAGTTACAACTAAAATACAACTAAGTTTAGCATTTACAAAGTAGTTAAAATAAATAAAAATTAAAAACGATTTAAAAACTTAAACTATAACAATAAAAAAACTAAGGTTAAATTAAAAATAGCACGATTTGAAGTTTAGGCACATGACAGCTAGCTCTGTTCGCTGATTCAAGGATCTTTTTTTGTTAGACTCTGCGATAGCAATTCTTCCAAGTTACATATAGAGCACGCATCTAGTTTTTGAGGGGATAATAAAAAATAATTTGTGTATAGGCCTTGAATAAGACCGTTGAAATAATAGAGTCACCAATTTTTTTTGAAAGTTATCTTTATCAAAATTACTTGAAATTATAAACTTTTGAATGAAAACAATTTTGCTATTTAAACATTGTTACGTCACTCAAAGATAGTCATGAAAAAAATTAAATAAATTAATATAATATAGAATATCAAGTATTAAATTTGCTTAATTATTTTCTAAAAAACTTAATTTTTCTAAGTAATCTTTTCAATATTAATATTTCGGGTAAAAATAAATTAGCTGTAATAAATTAATAATAAAAAATTAACAAAACTTGAATTAAATAGTATCAAGTTTTTCAAAAAACAAGCTTTTAAACAAAACTTAAACCTTACTTAAGTCTGTATTTAGTTAAAAATATTAAAGATTTGACGTTGTTTTTAAATACTAAAATTATTTTAGAGTTGTTTTATTTCCTATAAAATACAGTAAATTTATCAAAATATTTGAAAATAATTGAACTATTGTTTAATGAAAGACTCTGCTGCTAATATTAAGGCAACAAATTAAATTAAGTATAAACAAAACTTTTTAAACAGAATAACGCTTTATGTTTTGATGCTTAGGGATAAAAATTAAATAAGAAATTAGTTAATTTTGTATATTTCTTGAAATAACTAACAGATACTATATATCGTAAACAGAAAATATACATTCTTTGTAAATTACTTATTTTAACACAAGAAAATGTACAAACAGCTTTCACTTGTTAATAATAATGATAGATGATAAAGTGTTTGACATTAAGTTAGTTTGTCCTTTACAGTAAATTAGTTAAATAGCTACACTTGAAACATAACTTGACTATTTTAAGGAATACAGAACTTTTAAAAAGCATTAATAAAAGCAAGTAAAATATTCATGTAAAGCATAAACTAAACATAAACTAAACCGCAAAAAAGAAAACTTGCAAACAATGTTTAGAAAATTACTTGAAATTGCTTTGTTTAAACTACAAAAACTTGAAAATGAATTTGCATTAAAATATTAAAATCGAACTTTTAAGCTCAAACACGCTTTCTAAATTAGAAGTGAGGAGCGTACGGCCTTCCAGCTCGATTTCACCCTGAGAGTGTAAACGACTGTTCACAAGACTTTAGATGAACTTGAAGGAAATAGTGTAAATCCGACCTGCTAAACCAAATTTTTAAGCTTACGCTAGTTGTTATTAAATTTAAAAAAGAGGACTAATGTGCAATTTATGAGAGACTTAAAACTTGCACTGGATTTAGTAAAACAAAGGTCACGTAGAATTAACTTTTGTCGAAATGAATTGATTAAATCAGTAGTTTTCTTAAAATAATTAAAAACTGTCTGACCTGCAAGACTTTTTTTCAAATCTGGTTAGCTGACTGAAAATGTTGCCTAGGTTAAGGCTTACAATAACTTTAAAACTTGGATAGAACTAGAAGTAGGTCTTTAATAAGACCCTAAAAATAATGAATTATTCTGAGTTTTTCAAAAATTATATTTATAGATAAATATGAAAATATAAAGATTTTGTGAAAATAGTTTTGCTGTTAAAAAAATTGTTACGTCACTAAATGATAGTCATGAAACATTTTGGCTCGTAAAATGAGATATTTAAAAGAATAAAATTTAGCATAGTTTTTTTTCTAAGAATGAGCTGCAAAAATGTATAAATAAACAATACTCGTATAAAAAAGAATAGTTAAAATACTAAAGAAAAACATTAAATATATGGTTCTGTTTGAACATTTTTCAGTCTAATGGTCGTGGTATAATTCAGGTTAAGTTTAAAATTTATACAGCTATATTTTTGCTTTTTTTGTTTTATATAATCTTAAGCAATTATTATTGTGATAGTTAACCATGTAGTAATAAATTGTCAAAATGTTCAAAAGTTTCTTCTAAACATACGACCGAAGCTACTAAAATAATATGCTATAGTGTATTTTCAAATTTTTTTAGTATATTTTCAGTAAAATTTGTTTAGGATAGTTTATTTTTAATTATTTTATACATACGAACTTAAAATTTTTTTATTCCTAAAGTAATAGTTGTGTATGTATATTTTAAAAGATATATAACAATCTTAAGTTTTTTAGTCATTAAAAGCTTAATAAATATTAATTATTCTGTATTGCAAAAATTAATAAATGTTAATTAAAAGTTTTAAGTAAAGTCTTCTCGTTCAGTTTCTCATACAAGTATGGAAAATTATTAGTTTAGAAATAAAAGTATTACCAAGTAAATTTAAATTTAGTTATATTTTGAAGTATATTAAGTTTACGTCTGTGCATTTTTATCACAGTTACATATAACTAAGTTTTTAATATTGAATTTATAAGGTTATGAAATGTATACATAAGTTCGCTAACATTGAAGATAAACTTAGGATGAATTTTTTGAAGACATACAAAATGTAGTTCGTAATATTTAAATTAAACTAATGTTTAATTTCAACGTAGATAAACGTGTTTTAAACTTATAAATTTCATCATTATACTTTTATATTCACAGTTACTTACTAAACTTTTGTATTACGTAAATTTATAGCGTTGGGAACAGACATAATAAAATACATCACTGTTAATATTTGTAATACAAAAACGAACGTCAAATATCAGTTTAATTAGGCAGACATAATGTTCAAATACGTTTTTTAAGATAGTGAGATCAGCACCTTTTTGCATACTGTGTATACTGGGATTAAAAATTTATATTATTATATAAAATTGAAATACTATTGATTGATTTCTTATTAATTTAGTTACATTATCCTCTACTGTGATAAAACAATATTTATCCGAAAAAATAATATATGAAATTAATAAATAGTATACGTTTTTAACAGTTCTAAACTTAAAAAAAAACTTGGTTTTTCTTATTGTTTTAGATAATATTAGTCAGCTTAGGGTTACAGACTAACTAGATAATAAATGAATACTGCGCAGCTACACTTCAGAAAGTTTTGTTTACTTGTCTAGACGGTAAAGTTTATTAAATTGTTTGTTAGCTATGACATGTTATAAAAAATATAAGGTCAAGTTTGAATATTACTGTGTGCTATACAAATTTTATAATTTTAATTAATCTAATTCTAAATTTTTCAGCATTAACTACTGTTCTTACGTTATATATATCTTTTAGTTGTAAAAATTGTTGTCATGTGTCTAAAGAACTTTGCTTTATGGTTGTATAGTCTGTTCTTGAAAGGTCTTCGGGTGGATTCAATATATAACCTTTTTTTCATTTTTCTCAGATGAGACAATTACTTCGTAGATTAATTTTTCGGATTTACATTTGTTCATGACTGGACATTGCGTTCTGTTTTTGCAGTTGAACAGCTTCAACTCTGTTGGTAGTTTTTCGAGCAGTTTTTTATTGTGTAAACTTATTAATGATTTTTAATTTGGAGAACAACAATATAATATCGCGGTGAACCTTCTATTAAAGGTTTTGTGTAGTTTTGTGTAGTTCTGTTGATCTTGATTCTGTGGTTGAAGTTCGCAAAATAGTGGGTTGTAAAATTCATACTTTATCCGTTGTTATCTGTTGTCAGATTGTATTCTAGCTTATAATGGAAGCTGCTTTTGTTTAAACAGTGTTGGTAAATTTGTTTCACGTTATCAAATGATACTTTGCTTTTTGTTAGTTTTAAAATTCTATCTTCAACCATTTTTCGGATTATTTTCTTTATTGTTCTAGGATGGTTAGAATCTTTGTCAATATAAATAGTCTTTGCGTTTAGCTTTATATATGAGCAAAAATTATCAGTTAGAAGATTTAAATGTATGTCCCAAGTAGTTAGTAGAGGTTTCACCTGCGCTAATTGTAATATCGAATCTTATGTCTGATAATTTTCTTATTATTTTGTTTTTTTTTATCTTTTTTGCAAAACTTACTTTTTATTATATATATATATATATATATATATATGTATAGAATTATAAATTTCAAACTAATTTAATTTGCTTTTTAAATATTTTTATGAATTTAAACAAATTGCTGAGAATCTATTTTACAATATATCTAATATTTGAATATTCGACTGTATTTGATAATTTGTTAATTGAAGTGATTTAAATGAAATTAAAATAAAAATTGATATTGATGATTTCGTTTGGTATTAGTGACTTGTGTTTTAAAACAAAATAGCTATAAAACTGTAAACTTGATAAGTAGTTTTTTATCATTAATCAATTAACATATAACTTCTCAATTTTAGGAATTGCTACAAATATCGAGAGCTAGTTATAAAATTGGGTGTTAAATATATCAAAAACAATATTTACTATTTTTTTAATTAATAAAATTTGTTCATCGATTTTTGATAGCTTATTATTATAACAATTCCTGTGTAGTTTTTTAATGAGATAGTTAGTTTTAGTTTAGATAGAGTCCATAATAAAACAACATATTTTTAGGGAACTTTTGCATCTGCTAAAGTTTAACAAGTATTATAACTTTTAACGAAGTATTATTTTAGATGATTCTATATCATTTTAAAAACTGGATTTCTTGATGGTACGCGTTTAAAAATTCTAACAAGATATTTAAACTTAAAATTTAACTTTTTTCATGAGTTTTACACAATACGTCACTAGCAATTATTTACTTTTTGAGTATAAATTTCATAAAGAAATTTATATTATTAGATTTTTATATTCTAAGCAAACTTTCATGCAAGTTAATATGTATATACGTAAGTAGTTTAACTTTATCGTTGTTTGTCGTTGTAAGTGTAGAGACATTTTTATTTGTTAACGAAGTTATGATGTTGCTCGTTACTTAATTCTTTTTCTTTTTGATTCGTATATTTTTTTATATAAAATTGTATCATTTGTGTTTAGTATTCAAAGATATATATCAAAGCGTTTTTAACAAAGATCCGAGTGAAAATAACTAACTAAAATATACAACAATAACCAATCAAACAGTATTCTTTCTTTATTATACAATTTTCTGTCAGTTAACGGGTTAACAAACTTGAATGTAGCTATTAAAATGAATAAAGAACTGTAAGTATTTAAATCGGTATTTATTACTTGTATTTTTACTATATTAAATTTAGATCTAGTAGAAATGAGTGGGTGTCACTTTTGCACGAGCATCACTTTTGAACGAGGGGACACTTTTGCTAGAGGGTCACTTTTGCACGAGCGTCACTTTAGCATGAGGGGACACTTTTGCACGGCGTCACTTTTGCACGCAGGGTCACTTTTGCACGAGGATACACTTTTGCACGGCGACTCTTTTACACGAGCTTCACTTTTGCACGAGGGGACACTTTTGCACGACGAGAAACTTTTGAGCCGCGACATTTTTTCACGATAACAATTTTTTACGGCAGCATTGTTGCACATCGTCACATTTTTACGATGAAATTTTTGCACAATGACATTTTGGCACGATGAATTTTTCGCACGAAAATCAATTTAGCATGCGTGCCGATTAAAAGTTTTTTAGTTACTACCAAGTCTTTAATATAAAAAGAAACTGATACTACAATTTTATATTTTACCTATATTAAAGGCAAAAAATGAAAGATCTAAAATCTTAAACAGTAAAAGTTAATGTTATAAAACAAACTAACAAAAAGATAAAAAAAATCATTACAAAATATTCATACCAGGGACAATAAAGTTAAGTTACTTAGAAACTAGGATAAAAAATACTTTAAGTGTAAGTTATTCTAGTTTATCAATTCATCAATTAACAATTATGCTTTTTTATATATTTTACTATACGGTTACAAGTTTATTGTTCATATGATGAACCTAGGCATTAAAACCTAGACCACCTAAACTGGAAAACACATTAAGAAAAAATAAAATAACACATAAAATTTATTTATTATAACACAGATAAAAACATAATTTGAAGCAAAATTTATAGGTTAACATAAAAAGCAAAATTTTAACCACAAACTTTTATTTATTTTTGCTTTGATGTAGAACGATCAACATCAATAATTTAAATGCATTTACTAACAACAAAAATAAAAACCTAACGATCCACGGACATTAATGTTAGGCTCTCATTGGCTTATTTTATGATCATGGAATGCTGGTGTAAGCATTTCTTGATACTTTTGATGAACCTAAGTTCAAACTTCAAAACTTCAGTACTCTCACATTGGCTTATGATCATGCAACATTGTTGTAATGAGTTAATATAAGTTTAATACATGAAAAATGCGCTATTTTATTGCTTTTTTTATTCTCACGCTAAATTGAAAAATAAAAATCAACATCAGGCTAAATCTGAAAAACCTTTACACTTCATAAACTGATTAAATCTTTTTTTTAGTTTAACAGATGTTTGAAATTAAAAAAGCTAAAAAAAAAAATTCACAACTGTTTAATGCTAATTATAACATCAAGAGAAAATAAGTAAAAACAACACTTAAAATTCGTGTTTTAAAGCCTTACTAAATTAAGTTGTAACAGGATATCAAATTGCACTTGATTACTGTTTAGATTTGGTTGGAAGTTTTGAGCTAAAAGTTCATCCAAGCGTTAAAAGAAAGCTCGCAAGGTCAAGTTTTATACTGATGCAAGTTTAATACAGTTGACAAAAGGAGAAAATAAAGTGCAGACCAGAAACCCTGATGCAACATTGAGTTAGGGAATGTTATATATAAGCTGATACAACAGACAGACGGGAGGATTTAGCCACTGCCTGCTGCAGTAAACATGATAATGAAGAATAGACTTTATTTTGTTTTCTTGTGTTTTAAAAAGTATTTTTTGATTAGTATTATTTTTATAAGTATTTCCTATTTACATTCTAAGTAGTTAAATCGTATTTTGTTTTTACATTCTTAAAGTATATTCTTGCTAGATTAAATCTTGTGTAAAGGTTTTGACCACATTTAAAGTATTTTCTAAATTTGATGTTCTTTATATATTTGTTAGTGTTTGCAATTGTTCTTTATATAAAATATAAAAAAAGAAAATATTTATTAATAACTAAGACAGCAAAGACCAGTAACATGCTGAAAATTTTTTGGGGTTTGTATTATAGGGGTTTGCATAGGCATGACATTTGAGTGGTTTTTTTTGTATTTATGTAATTTACCTGTTTTTCAATACTGCAATCTTTATAGTAGAATGTGACTCATGTTTAATATTGTTTTTGAAGTTAAATAAATTGTTGAAGCTAGTAAAACACATTAACTTATTTTTTTGATTATCAAAGGTATAAAAGTTTAAGAACTAAATTACAATTTGTTAAAAATGTTTAATTGTTTTATTTTCTAATTTGCTTTAAATCTTGTATGGAAAACATGAGTAGTTTTGAGACCAATTCAAATTTTTAAATGTGTAAATTTTTTTTTGTTTATGAAGAAAGGGTGTTTTTTATCTTCCAATAAAAAGGCAGAGGAGAAGTAGAGTGACAATTCTCTTTCAACAATGGAGAAGAGGAAGTGTAACAGGATATCAAGTTGCACTTGATTACTGTTTAGATTTGGTTGGAAGTTTTGAGCTAAAAGTTTATCCAAGCGTTAAAAGAAAGCTTGCAAGGTCAAGTTTTATACTGATGCAAGTTTAATACAGTTGACAAAAGGAGAAAATAAAGTGCAGACCAGAAACCCTGATGCAACATTGAGTTAGGGAATGTTATATATAAGCTGATACAACAGACAGACGGGAGGATTCTAGCCACTGCCTGCTGCAGTAAACATGATAATGAAGAATAGACTTTTATATTGTTTTCTTGTGTTTTAAAAACTATTTTTTGATTAGTATTATTTTTATAAGTATTTCCTATTTACATTCTAAGTAGTTAAATCGTATTTTGTTTTTACATTCTTAAAGTATATTCTTGCTAGATTAAATCTTGTGTAAAGGTTTTGACCACATTTAAAGTATTTTCTAAATTTGATGTTCTTTATATATTTGTTAGTGTTTGCAATTGTTCTTTATATAAAATATGTTAACACATGTCATGCCTAGTTTTATATAGAGTAGCCTAAGTATTATTAGTATCATTGTTTAGTATAAGTTAAGTTTAGTATTAAAGGTACCTACATCTGTAGGTTACAAAGTTTATCTTTCTGATTAAAACGTAACAAGATTCAGATTATTTTTATTAAAGGTTTCAAAAATGTTTTATTTAAAATGAAAAATGTGTATTCAACTAGTTTATTTAAGTTAAGCTAATAAATATAAATTAATAAATTGTGGTGCGTTATTATAATGTTCTATGTAAATCTTCAAATGAAAACTTTACATTAAAAACCTACCACATTTTATATATTTAAAACAACTTGCGTTTAAAATGAATGTTATTTAAGTTAAGAAAAAAAATTATTAAAAAAAAAAATCCGCCATACAAAAGTGGCTCCTCGTGCAAAAGTGACCCTCCGTGTAAAAGTGTCCCCTCGTCCAAAAAAGTCGCAGTGCAAAAGTGTCTCCTTGTGCAAAAGTGACCCTCCGTGCAAAATTGTCGCGGTGCAAAAATGTCCCCTCGTGCTAAAGTGACGCTAGTGCAAAAGAGTCGCCGTGCAAAAGTGTCCCTTCGTGCAAAAGTGTCTTCGTGCAAAAGTGACCCGTTACCAGTAGAAATATATGTTTTGTGTATATTTTATTTGTTTTTCAGATGCAAACGAAGTATTGTTTGTAAAAAGCTTTAGTTTAAATTAAACTATTCTGAAAGCATGTATTAAAATTGTTAAAAATTGACAACTTAAGAGGCTTCATTCAAAAATCACAAAAAGTAGACTTAAAGACAGCAAAAAATTTCGCCGTGAAAAAGTGTCCACTCGTGCAAAAGTGTCTTCGTGCAAAAGTGACGCTCGTGCAAAAGTGACGCTCGTGCAAAAATGACCCGTTACCAGTAGAAATATATGTTTTGTGTATATTTTACTTGTTTTTTACATGCAAACGAAGTATTTTTTTTAAAAGCTTTAGTTTAAATTAAACTATTCTGAAAGCATGTATTAAAATTGTTTAAAATTGACAACTTAAGACGCTTCATTCAAAAATCACAAAAAGTAGACTTAATTTTTAATTCTTAATAATGTGAGATTACAATAAAATCTTATTTTTTAAACCGTAATAAATTTTAAGCTGGTACTAACTAGGCTATTTTATTTTAAACAAAACTATGTATTAGTAACAAACTGTAAATTCACAAAATGACTGAAAAGTTTTTTTTAGTAGCCGACTATGTTAGCTAATAAAAACTAAATAGCATAATCTAAATAAACAACTTGCAAAGTACTATTCTTTTTTCAACTACCATATTTTTATTTGAATAAGTAAACGCAGTTTAGGGTGTTTTGTAAAAAATAAGTTTTGAAAGAAAAAGAACGTTGACTAAAGAAAGTTTCTGTCCATATTGTTTTGATTTTTTTACATTTCAGCAAATTTTCTTTGTTTGGATTTTTATTATAAACCCTCTCGTCATTTCTATTATTCTTTTCGGTAAGGAGATAATCATTGTTTTATTATATAAACAGCGGCATAAGGTTTTATTATATTTTATATAAATATAAAAGAAGACTATTGTTTAAAATATCAATAGCTTATAACCTTAAGTAATAACTAAAAAAATTATACGTTTGAGTACTTTGGCGTGATCATGTATTTTATTCATAAAAGAATTTTAAAATTTCTAGGAGAGAAAAATAGTTTTTTTTCGGGTGGTTTTCGCTTAAACTTCATACTTTTGGCATTTCTTTGTTTTTATGCAGCTATGTAAAATAAAATTAACGAAAACTTATTTATTTTCTAACTTATACAAAAAATGTTTTACTTTAGGTTATTTGCATTCAGACAATTCTATATGGACCAATGATAATTGATCAGCTTTTTAGCTTTTTTATATATTTTTCAAAGATATATAAACGATTGTAAAAAGTAATTTACATTTAAAAAGAATAAAAAGGTAAAGTATTTGAGCAGCTGAGTTGATATCAGTTTTGGAAATAAAACCTTATTCATCAATCAGTTATTACAACTTCACATTTGTTTTTTACAAAAATACTTTGTATTTATGGTATAAACATCATGCATTATAAATATTAGTCAATTTTTTAGTTTTAATTTTTAGAAAATTTTTGTTATGTTAGAAGCTGTTGAGATATTTTGGATCACAACAAAAAAAAAACTGATAATAAGTTTATAAAACTAAACATGGCACATCATTGTATTAGACATTTTTAACATTAATAATCCAGATACTCAAATTCATTCAAAAAATCTTAATGTATTAATTAAGTTACAAAATTAAATATTATCTTATAAGCGTGTTTTTGTACTATTTTTATATAAGTCTTATGCTGTATTTAAAACTTAAAAATTTACGTCATTAATGATAACTAACAATAGCGTAATTCAATTTTTTAATTTCTGGTAGTTATGATAAGTAGTAAAAATGTGTATTAAATGCATTCCAAAGCGAATAAAGCATAAGCTAACAATTCCATAGTTATTAGATGTTAAATTTATTGATAAGTATTTTTTAAGTATGAAAGTAGTATATTAAAACAGTTTAATGTTCAAAAGTCAATATTTTTTTTTGTAGATTATGTCTCGGCAGTCTTTATAGATAGAAAGCCAAGATTATTAGAAAAGCTTGTCACGGATAGCAGTAAATAGAAAACATATATTGTTAAGCCATTTTATGAAAGTCACTAGTGTTTATTTACGGCTAAAGTTAGAGAATTATAATCTCATATGAGTAGATGGAAGCTTAAAACTTACAAACTTAAATGATGATACTCTAAAATTGTCTCACATTATAAATATTTGTTATTAAGTCTTCTTGTCGTGATTTTTCAAATTCGTCATTAAGAAAATATTATTTTATCTTTGGTTATACGTTTGAGTACTTTGGATTGTGAGAATATTTTATCAATATAGGTAGTGTAAAAGTTATAAGAGAGTAAATTTCTTTTTTTATGTGATTTTTAGCTTATAAACTTTTGGCATCCCTTTTTTTTGCAACTATAAATAAAAGAAATTGACAAAAATTAATTTACTTTTTAACTTAGATAAAAAATGTTTTATTATAGATTACTCATAGTTATACATAGTTTGTTTGGAACGATTATAATTGATAAGCGTTTTAATTTTTTTTATATACACTTATCAAAATTATATTAACTGTTCTAAGAAATTATCTGAAGTAAAAATAGTTTATTTTGATAAAGTGTTTGACCAGTTCAGTTGACATCAGTTTTTGAACATTATCGATAAATTATTTATTATAACTTCACAACTTTATTAGTATTATGAAAAACGCTTTGTTTTTATGGTATAAACAACATGCGTTATAAATGTTAAGCAATTTTTAAGTTTTATTATTCATTTGAAAGAATTATTTCTCTGACTATTATCTTTTATATAAGTTTTTGAATAGCTTTGTTCCAAGGTGGTGTAATATTCTGTATCAAGTAGGAAAAAGATTAAACTAATGATAAATTAGTAAAACTAAACATGTTACATCACTGAGATAGACATTTTGAGTTATAAAAGTAATCCAGATGGTTCTTAGATATTAGAAAATGATAATATAATAACTAAGTTACAAAATGTAATATTAAATTATAAGCGCGTTTTTAAACTCATTTAATATAAATGTTAGGCTTTGTTTAAAAGATAAGTATTTTTGGAACGGGTCTTTTTTGAACGAGCATCACTTTTGCACGAGCGTCACTTTAGCACGAGGGGTCACTTTTGCACGGCGTCACTTTTGCACGCAGGTTCACTATTGCACGAAAGGACACTTTTGCAAGGCGACTCTTTTGCACGGAGGGTTATTTTTGCACTAGAAGACACTTTTGCACGGCGAAATTTTTTCACGATGACAATTATTTATGACAGCGTTGTTGCACAACGAAATTTTTGCACAACATTACATTTTTACGATGAAATTTTTGTACAGCGACATTTTGGCACTACGACTATGTCGCACGGAACATCAATTTTGCATGCAGGCCGATTAAAAGTTTTTTCAAGCCAGTACAAAATCTGTAACAAAAAAAAAAAGAAACTGAAAACTAAAGTTTTATAATATACCTATATTAATAACAAAAAATAAAATTTTTTGAATATAAACAGTAACAGTTAATCTAAGAAACAACTAATGACAAGATGAAATTATGTCATTTATAAAAGTTTCATACAATGGAAAAAAAATTAAATCTATTTAGAAATTAGGATAAAAATACTTTTAGTGTAAGTAAATTGTTTATAGTTTATTTTTATTTTAATATATTAATCAACAACTATGCCTTTTTATATATTTACAATACGGTTACAAGTTTATTGTCCCAATGATGAACCTAGGCATCAAAACCTAGACCATTTAAACTTAAAGGCACACAAAGAAAAAGAAATTATCACAAATTGTTAATTAATTAAAACAAAGATAAAAACAAAACTTGATATAAAATTCATAGGTTAACATAAAAAGGCAAAATTTTAACCACAAACTTATATTTACTTACGCTTTGATGTAGAACTATCAACATAAATTATATAAATGCATTGACTTACAACAAAAATAAAAACCTAACGTTTTAAAGACATTTACAAAATACTGGCCAGATGAATAATCATTAAATACATTGAAAAATTATTTATTGTTAATAGAGTAAAGGTGCTGCTAATAAAATTAAACTACTAACTATGCTAAATCTTAAAATTAAATCAACGGTTGATAAAAATTACTTATTAATTTAACTTACTAGATAAAAAAATTTTAATTTTAATCGAAATTATTTAAAATTTTTGCAATAAATTAATTTATTAGGAAGCTTGTTCCATACTTCAACTGACCAAAAAAAAAAAATTCCGCCAAGCCTCATTATAGAAATATTGCAGCGGTTGAAGACTAATATAGTAATTTTCTTTGAACAGATTCTATATGACTAATATCTTTTTTCTATTATGTAGAACAGATTGGTGTTTTATATTTTAACTTAGGACGAATTTGAATGAGAAAAAACTTTTAAGGCTGTTTATATCGAATACTGAATATTTAAAAAGTGGTAGTTTTTTAATGAAATTTTAATGTAAAGCTTTTATTTGAAGTTTTACGTAGAACAGTATAATAACGTACCACAATGCATTAATTCATATTTATAATCTGAATTTAAATAAACTTGATGATTACACATTTTGATTATTTTAAATGAAAACAATTTAGAATACTTCAAATAACAGTAAGTATTTTTTCATTTAAACTCGTCCTAAATTAAAATATAAAACACCAATCTTACTACATAATAAAAAAAATATTAGTCATATAGAATCTGTTCAAAGAAAATATGCCATATTAGTCTTCAATATTTCAACAATGAGGCTTGGCAGATGTTTTTTTTTTTGGTCAGTTGAAACATAGAATAAACTTCTTAATGAATTAGTTTCTCGCGAAAATTAAAAAAAAAATCGATTAATGTTAAAAACGTTTTATCTGAATTATATTTTTGTTAGTAAAATTGAAAACTAATTTTTATTAACCGTTAATTTAATTTTTAAAATTTAGCTTAGTCTATAGATGAATTTTATTGGCATGCCTTTATTAATGATAAGAAATTTTTCAATGTATTTAACGATTATTTATCTGGCCAGTCTATTCTTTATGTCCTTGAAGCGTTAGATTTTTGTTTTTGTTGTTATTCATTGCATTTATATAATTGATGTTGATAGTTCTACATCATAGCGTAAGTAAGTATTAGTTTGTGGTTAAAATTTTGCCTTTTTATGTTAACCTATGAATTTTATATCAAGTTTTGTTTTTATCTTTGTTTTAATAAATTAAAAATTTGTGTAAATTTCTTTTTCTTCATTTTCTTTTCAGTTTAAGTGGTCTAGGTTTTGATGCCTAGGTTCATCATTGGGACAATAAACTCGTAACCGTATTGTAAAATATATAAAAAGGCATAGTTGTTGATTAATATATTTAAATTCAAAATAAACTATAAACAATTTACTTACACTAAAAGTATTTTTAACCTAATTTCTAAAAAGATTAAGTTTTTTGTCCCTTGTATGAAATTTCTATAAATGATATAATTTTATCTTGTCGTAAGATTGTTTCTTAGATTAACTGTTACAGTTTATATTCAAAACTTTTTATTTTTTGTTATTAATATAGGTATATTATAAAACTTTAGTTTTCAGTTTCTTTTTTTTTTTTGTTACAGATTTTGTACTGGCTTAAAAAAACTTTTAATCGGCCTGCATGCAAAATTGATGTTCCGTGCGACATAGTCGTAAAGCCAAAATGTCGCTGTACAAAAATTTCATCGTAAAAATGTGATGTTGTGCAAAAGTATCGTTAAGCAACAATGCTGTCAAAAAAATTGTCATCATGAAAAAAAGTCGCCGTGCGAAAGTGTCACCAAGTGCAAAAATGACTCCAATGCAAAAGTGTCTTCTCATGCAAAATTATCGTTGTGCAACAACGCTGCCGTAAAAATTTGCCATCGTGAAAAAATGTCGCTGTGCAAAAGTGTCTCATCGTGCAAAATGACCCTTCGCGCAAAAGTGACGCTCGTGCAAAAATGTCTTCTCGTGCAAAGTTGACCCTCCGTGCAAAAGAGCCGCCGTGCAAAAAAGTCCCCTCGTGCAAAAGTGACCCTCCGTGCAAAAGAGTCGCCGTGCAAAAGTGTTCCCTCGTGCTAAAGCAACGACCGTGCAAAAGTGACGCCGTGCAAAAGTGTCCCCTTGTGCAAAAGTGACGCCTTGCAAAAGTGTCCCCTCGTGCTAAAGTGACGCTCGTGCAAAAGAGTCGCCGTGCAAAAGTGTCCCCTTGTGCAAAAGTGACCCTTCGTGCAAAAGAGTCGCCGTGAAAAGTGTCCACTCGTGCAAAAGTGACCCTTCGTGCAATAGTTACGATTGTGCAAAAGTAACGCTCGTGCAAAAGTGACCCGTTCCCAGATTAAATAGCTTACAGTGTGATTTGTTTTCCGTAAAGCTTATCTATCACTTTATCTAAGTTTTGTTTGATTTGGTCTGCTCAACTGTTTTGCCTGCTGGAAAAAATTAAATTTTATGTTTTTTTATGTAAGCTAATGTAAGTTTATGTAACTATTTAAATAAAAAACAAAAAATATTGTCTATTTACAAAAAAATCTTATTATTCTTGGTTTAATTATCAGTAGGTACTTTTTCTTTCAAATTTAAGAAATTATTAAGTTAACAAATTATAGTCATTGTATTTTGTAATGTTTAAGCTGTTTTTAATTATATTTTTAAAATTGTATAAATAATTTGTCGAAATATTATTGTTAGTTTCTTATTTAAGTTCTTTTATATACATGAATTGCAACTTTAGAAACTAGTAAGTTTATTTTTTTAGCTTTTATATGTGTACATGTTATATGCGGCCTTGATAAGTAGCTAAAGAAAAGTTTTCTACTTGCTAACAAGAGATACAACAGTTATTTTAGTTACAAAATTTACTTCTGTTTGCGGTTATATGTGTATTAAATTAACTATCAAATCGGTTGATTTTTAAACGTTTTAAAACTTTTATTTTGTTTCAATAAAACAAACTTTACCTTAAGAGAAGAAGAATAGTTGTTAACTGCAAGTTTTCTTTTAAAAATTTTCCAAGCTTATTTGTAAACTAATTAGACGGAAACTAAAAACAATATTAAGTTTTTGTTCCGAAATTTAATTGAAAGGGTCAAAAATACAACTATCCCCATTAAACGACATTTTTTTGCTACCATAAAAGTTTTGCTCAAGAATAGTAAAATAATATCTCAATGTCTTATTTTGAAAACCCTGTTTAAGGGTTTCACTTTTTTATAAACACATATCAATGTATACACAATATAGTTATTGGTAACTTAAATTATTTATGTTAAAAAAATACTTATAATGTTTCAGACACAAAAATTTGTAAAGTATTATAACAGTGATTTCTATACTTGCTTTAAAATTTTTGTTTGTATTTGGCACTGATATTTGTATTAAATTATGTTAGAAAAATCTGTCTTTTGTGAAAATGAAGCTTATTTTCGTAAAGTTAATAAAGCTAAGTTGAAATCAGCTAAAAAATAATTATTTGATGATCAAACGACAATTGTTATTTTTTCAAATTATTGTATTTTAAGTTTAATTATATTTTATGGTTTTATAACCTATGTCATTAACATTAGTTCTTTTTTATTGTTGAAAATATTTAATATAAAGATTTTAGCCAAAAAAAATTAGATATTTTATGAAAATTTTAAAGGTATGTAAATAAATTAAATTTATTTTTAGTTACAGTTCTCGTAAGTAACTGAATTTGGTCGTCATATATTTAGTTAAACTCTCTAGAGCTACATTGTGGCTAATGCGTAAGCATTTCAGGACTTTTATCAAAATTAAAGATATTTTTTATATTTAGATTACAAGTCATAGAAAAATTAAGTCGCCTAAAAATATAGTTATATAGTACAAACATAGATAATATTCTCTTTAAATTGGTAGTTAAGTAAAACAAAATATCACAAACTTTATTAGTAGTTATTAGTAAAATTAATAACTTTAAAAATTGTAAGAATCTAATACTAAACTAGTTTTGTAAAAAAAAAAACTATGAACTGCTAGCCAAGTCTAGCTAAAATATTTTAGAAAGGATGTAATTTAGCTATATAAAAAATTAAAAAACTAGTTTTAGCAATAAATTTTTATATTTAATTATCTTTTTTTCCTAAAAGCAATTTGTGTAGATTATTTTAAAATTTAACACAGTTTGACTTGATCTAGTTAACAACTACAATAAAAAATGTTTCACAAAACTTGAAAGCCATTTTTTTTTATAATAAAACCGTCATTAGTAATCGTTGGTTTTTAGTTTAAAATATTTATTTTAACCTATTTTTTGTTTAGATAATAATAAAATATTTTTAGTCTTTAAAATGTAGAAATATGAAAAAGCAATTTTTCAATATTGTTTTAAAGTGAAAAAAATTAACAGTAACTGTTTTACTAAAATAATAGTATTATTGTCATAATTATACTTTTAAAAAGAATATACACGTTTAAAAATATATATATTAATTAATATTCTTTAAAAAAATTTTTTAGCACAGCGTTAATGTCATTAGCTATTTATTTTGTGGAGATATTTATTACTAGCTAAGTCGAAATCAGTTTAAAACCTGATAGAAACTGCTTAAAAGAAACTTTTCATTTTTAACTTTTATATGCAAAAAATAATCGTTATTTGTTGCATATAAAAATCTAGTCATAAAAAATAATTTTTGTATAAACTATTTATTGTTAATAGCTGAATTTTTTTTAGTGAAATAAATAATTAGATTTTACAAAGAAATAAAGAAACATAAACAAAATATACATCTTAAATTTACAATAAATGTTTATTAAGGGATCATAATATAATTATTTGTTCTCTTCAAAAACAAAAATACTGTTGCTATTATTTACTATTTGATATAATTAATAAAATTATTTGATTTTTTATAATTTTAAAAGGTTTTTACTTGTCGAACACAACTAGATTTTCTTAATTCTATCTAAAAAAAGAATTTAAATACATAAAAATAAATAATAACTAAAGAACAGTGCATCCTTGCTTATCAGGCCATCACTTATTCAATCCTTCGCTGGTTTTAGTCGAGAAGTTTGATCAATGAAAAATTTTGTCATAATTAATAAAAAAAAATGTTTTAGTTTGATTTGGTTTAATTTGGTTTAAATAGCAAGGATAAATAGCTGTATGTGTTTTATTTTTGTGATACTGTTAAGTCAAAATACTAAAACTATAGTCTTTGTTTTTTGTATCTCCAAAGTTTTAGCTATTTGTTTATTTGTTTTTATAACTTTATAAATTTGTCGAAATACTATTGTTTGTTTTATGTTTAAGTCTTTATGTATACGTAAAGTTTAAACATTAAAACTAGTGAGTTTAAACTTTTTTTTTTAGCTTTTTTATGTGCATATGTTATATGCGACCTTGATAAGTAGCTAAAAACTGGAAAAACATCCTGCTACCTTACAAGAGATTCAACTATCTGATATAACTACGAAATTCAACCTTTTGTTTGCGGTTATATGTGTTTTACATTAACTATCAAACTGGTTGACTTTGAAACATTTTTTAACGTTTATCATATTTCAATAAAACTCCTTTAACCATAAGATAAGAAGAATAGTTGTTAACTGAAAGTTGCTTTTAAAAACTATCAAAGCATATGTTTTTACTTAACTAGACAGAAACTAAAAGCAGTATATTTTGTTTCAAAATTTAATTAAAAAGGTCAAAAGTACAACTGTCTCCGTTACACATTCATTTTTTTGCCAACAAAAAAGATTTTGTGTTTGAATAGTAAAAAAATATCTCAAGCAGAGAGGACTGTATTTCTTATTTTGGAAATCCCCAGTTTAAATACTTTCGTAATTTTACTAACACATATCATCGTGTAAAAAAAATAATTATTGGTGTCTTAGATGATTTATGTTTTAAAATAACAATAAACATAAGTTATATAAATGTTTCAGACACAAACATTTGTTAATAATATTAACGGCAATTTTGATATTTGCTTTAAAATTTTATTTTGTACTTGGCACTGATGTTTGTATTAACTTTATTTATAAAGTCGGCTTTTGTAAAAAACAGATTATTTAAGTAAAATTTTTATATAGCTGAGTTAGAATCAGCTTTAAAACTAAGCGCTAACGAAAGACTAATTTTAAAAGTTTTCTCAAATAGTTGTACTTTAAATTTAATCTTGTCGTTGTGGCTTTAATAAGTTACGTTATTAAAATTAGTTGATTATTTATGGCTTAAAATTTTTAATATGGACGTTTTAGCTAGGCAACTTTTCAATTTTCATGAAAGCTTTTTAGCTGTTAAATTAAACTTAAAGTAGTTTTACTAACAATTTTATTAATTTACTTAGTTTTAATAAACTTAACTCTATAGAGCTTTTGTCCCAAATTATAATGGCCAATGTTTAAGCTTAGTAGAGAATTTTATGATTAGTAAAGATCATATGTATATTTATTTTACAAGAACAGTAATAAAAATTAACTAGCCTATTTATAAAGTTATAAATTTCAAGTATTGAATATATTCTAACCAACTTTTTTTTAAGTTGAACAATATAACGGAAAACCAAAAGTATATTTAATACATTTTGGTGTAGGTATATTAAAAACCTAAAACACAATTAAATAAATGTAAATAAAACTCATTCTAGTTCTCACTTCTTTGTTTTCTTAAAGTAATCCTTATCATTTTCAATTATTTATTTGAGTACAGAAGATCTGTTTATGGTGCGGTAACTGCAAACAACTCTAACTCATCAGTTTCTATATTCAAGCTTTTTAGGTCGCGCTGACATACGTCATTTAAACTTAGTTTGAAAGAACCTCGATTGCGTTTACCAACAACCAACTCGCTCCGGTTTCGTGTACAAACGAAATTTAAGATTCCCATCCTCAAAACAAGACTGAGCCAGTGAAGCAAGACATGTAAAAATAATTTAATACTGAATAACCGCAGCTAGCACATTCATAAACAATACATAAACAACTTTTATGCTTAACTGATATATACATATATTGTTATTTAATTTATAATTTATAATTTTTAGTTTCTAAGTAATATTTTTAGTTATCAAACTTACCAACCTAAAAAAACTCTGTATAGTTGTTTACGCATTAGATAGTAAGAATTATAAAGTATTTTAGCTTATTTGAGTAGTTATCAACTTAAAATCCTTTTATTGAAATAGAAACGTTTATAAAAACTTCAAATGATCTTGTTTAAATTTAAGCTACGTATTTGTAGTTTTTAGAAATCTATTTCAGTAATACTTCATTGCAATATTGTTTTAAATATATATATATAAAATTTTCAAAACCGTTAACTTACAGTTTTTTCTTAGTTGTTACAAAGGGGTGACCTAGTTGATTTTTTAAACTACATAATTTACATTTAAAATGTCTTTTTTTTCTTGGCTTGTGTGAATTTTTCCTTAAAAAATTTCAAAAATTTTTTAATTTAGTTTAGAACCTTGGTTGTAAAATTTTTTTGACTAACGACAATTACAATTTTTAAATTTTAAAGGAAAAAGAAACTTTAGTATGAAGTTAAGGTTAATAAGTACTTTTTTTCAGATTTTTAGGAAACTTAAAGAAAATTTTAGTTTAATGTAACATCTGTTTTACATATTTTTAATATTTTTATTTGTTTTTAATTATTTTTTTTTGTTTATGCTGTTTCAAAAAACAAAAATGTGTATTAAAACGTTTACTAAACTTTAATTATTT